>NC_039481.1:12038457-12139227 GCF_003590095.1 Trichoplusia ni
CGGTCCCAAAAATCTGAGTCTGCAACTATATCATCGTGTCGGAGTTAAAATCGAAACATAAATACTATGTTATATCAAAAGCATCAATTAAATCGGTAAGCAGATTACACTAAACGCATACGTCGCGTACGCGGCACTTAACATTAAAGCTATCCACTTCGTGTCCTTAGTCCGTTACTCGGTACAATACGAAATCGAAAAACAAAGATGAAAAACTTGAAACATCACAATAGAGCTGTATGTCGGCGAGCGGGCGCAGGCCTAGAAGCGGAAGCCCTCGTGTGGGGCCGCGCCGCCCGCCTCGAACGTGAACCCGGACTCCGCCGCCGCCGGCGCCAGCGACGCGTCCTCCTCCTGCCGGACACAACACATTATTTATACACGTATATCCTTTACATGCAATTAACTGTACATGAAATAACTAAGACAAGAATAAAAAAAAAGTTATAACGACGTTTACCTCTCCGGCGAAGTATTGCTCAATGATATCGTAGGCCATTTTGTATATCTCTACTTTCTCGTGGCTCTGCAGAGCTTCGATTTTGTCGATGCCTCCGCACTCCTCGATCATGTTCGCCACCTGGTCGGCATTCTCGCCGGCCATCTTGAGCATGTTGCTTAAACCATCGAGCACAACCTGCAGATACCGTAAAGATTTTTTTTCAATGTTAATATAGTCTGATGAGACCAGACCATCAAACAAAAATGCTAAAATATTGATTAAAGAAATACATTAATCAATTTAATTGTAATGCAATAGGTCTGGACACTTCCACTTGTTAACAGAGTTTCAGGATGTTTATATTAAACTATAATCATATGGACAAAGATCATGTCAATATTTCTTTTAGACATTTATCAAGCAGCATCATAAAAAGTTTAATAATGCTTGACATTATAACTAAAACTTGTTTGGACATAATATGACAAAACAAGTTTGTATTTCAATGCAATATGAAACAGTACATTTGCAAATTGGGATTGATAAAACCGATTGATGTACCTAAACAAAGTGCGCATTGTTAACACAGATTATGTAGAATCAAAATAAGTTTTATTAAGACAACAGTAAAAGCATTATACTTTTTAGAAAGTAGTTTTACCTTTTTTATAATCAATTTATTATCTTTGGTCAAATGACAGATTTTGTATCATGTCAGATGACGTGATAGAAAAATTTAAGCAATGGTACAATTTTAACAGTTTATAAATAGTGTAAATACTCACGTTAATAACTTGAGTATCCTTGCAGCTGAGAAGTTTGCAGAAGGGCGGTATAACTCCACAGTTGATGAGAGCGGCGACTTGCTCCTTGGTCCCGCTGATACTGAGGTTGGACACGGCCCAGGCTGCTTCCTTCTGCGTCTGGAACTCGCCCTTCGTGAGGTTGTCCACGATCTTCGGCAACAAGTCAGCGTCAATCACTGCTTGGACTTGCTGCTTGTTACCAGCTGTGATGTTTGATAAGAACCATACGGCTTCTTTGCAGATCTTCTCTTTCTGTTGGCAAATTATTAAGAGTCTAAGTTAATAATGCATCTCCGGCATTGAATTAATACAGCAGGACTGTTTGCTTAGCTACACAAAGTACACAAGTTTCATGATCTGCCTAATTTAATCGTGTCAAGGTACTGAAATTATTTTTATCGAAAGATGTTATTAGATTTATGTTAAATTGATTTTAAGTAGATTATTACACTGTCGCTAAGCATGCAATCAAAGTCCCGACGAGGTCATGACCTTTTATTAAGCATTAAAGAAAAACACGCTAGTGCGTCAATCAATCGTATCGTATTGCACCTGAGAAGATGAACTTACAAAGATTATACATGACAATCTTAATTATGAATAAGACATATAACTGCACGTGTTTACAATAATTATTATCATAACTGATTGCATATATAAATATAATAAGCATTAATTACTCATACCGGCTGACCCGTTATACGTATTTTAGTTCCTTAGGCAATTGCTACACTGATTGCATATTAATTAGTAAATCATGTTTCGGTATGAACACATATCCGTTTCGGCAGACGCAATTTGAATTGAAATAGAACAACCTACAATAAACAATACTTATCATGACTTACGATTTCTATATTCTGCAGGCGTCGTAAAATTCAGAAATAGTCAAGATTTATAAATGCCATAAAATTTATAACAGAATACAATAATTTAAGACTAATATGGTACATGGTGATTTTCTTTACATTACTTGGTTATTTTTATTGATGATGAGATGAGTTTAATTATAACAATTGGTCACAGATTATGTATCACACAATGCATAAGATATGTCAAGCAGCTAAGGTAGGTACTGAATCATTTACTATCAATCAACATCTGATCACTGTTAGGAGTAATCTAAAAACAATGTGGAATTCATAATAAGGTTCTCTTCAGTAAGTGTTTTCAGAATTTAATCTTTCCGATACCCTACTATATGAATGTAAGTTTGTCTGTTTTGTAAACAATGAATTAAGAGTAAAATATGATAGTGTTTCTCAAGCAGACTTTTAAATGAAGTATACAGATCAAAGTCAAAAATAGAAAATTATAATTACAAGTCAAACAAAGATATAATGAAAGCTAATAAACAAAACTCAGGGTTGATCAATGATGATACTTGCTATCAGTCATTGACCAATACACTAATCATGTCAATGTACTGAGAACATACTATGTCTACTACATATTTCTTAGTCTTATCTTGGCGGAGTACCAGACAAATATAGACCTTCACACTATCCAGTGTACTACATTAGACTAGCACATTTGTTTTGACGCATGTTCCCTATTAATATACTAGTGTTTCACCTAAATCTCTGAAGTTTCAATTTATCTGAAGCTATTTATTGATGCATTGCACTGAAGCATTGCCCATTCTACTACAGACAGTGTTAGTCCCACTCCAAACAATGCCATCATTGTAAGGTATAAATTAAGAATATGATGTTATTTTAAAAGTATTAGAATGGTAAAAGTTTACCTGATGTGAGAGTAAGGCAGGCAAGTGTGAGAGAGCATCACAATTAAGAACAACTTGTGTTTGCTCATCTGTTCCGGTCACAATGTTGCCAACTGCTCTCAAGGCTGCTGTCTGAACCTTCACCTCTTTGTGTGACAGCAACGGGATCAGCTTAGGTACTATACCGGATTCTATGACCATTTGAATTTGCTCATTGCCGCCATCTGTTAAATAGCTGGTTGCCCAAACTGTGTCTACTATGATCTGAAACATTACATTAATACAAATGTTTATATGTCATAAAACCACATGATATGATATTCCCTACATGGTTCTAGATTTAGTTTGTAATGCTTTGAACATAAAGTGAGATATATAGTTAGTTATTTTACAAGGGATTTAATGATGTAATTTATTAATACAATTTAAGAAGATAAATCATTATTAGACAAAAAAGCTGTGATTTATCAATACCACAAAGAAAGCATAAACTTGTGGAATTTATTAGGGGCTATGACATAGGGTGACCTAGAAGTATTTTTTCTAGACTGCCTACTTTCTTTATCAATTTGAAACAAAAAAGATAAACAATTCTACATCAACAATAACATGACAGTTAGCTTGAAGTTTTTATCAAACTACAAAGAGCCATAACTTGATATACATCCATATTAAAAAAGACCAGTATTTATAAATGACTTATTGAATTAGATGAAGTAACTAATTGGCTGACTCATTATGACATGGCATCAATCCTTGATTATTGTTATTTTAAATATGACATACCTAGTAAAATTTTAATACAACATAGCCATTAGGTACAGGCATACCAATGTACTCACTACTGTAAATTAGATCATGGCATTTTTAAAAATTTACAGATCAATGACCTGATAGTGACACAACAATAAAATTATTGACATGTCTAAGAAATAATAATGAATGTTCAGGAGTTACTTACATTAGTGTCATTGTGTGTTATAAGGGCATTGAGTGCTGGAAGAATTTCTTGAATAGTCTTGACTGGTGGAGGTGGATCCTTACTCCTGCACAGGTTCACAATAACCCAAGTGACATTACGGAGGAAGGAGATGGGGATCTCAGGCTTGATAAAGCTCAACAGTGGCTTTACCACACCAAGCTCAATGACATAGTCTCGGAGCACTGGGCCATCTCCAATGATGTTACCTAGAGCCCAGACAGCTTGCTCACAAACATTTTCATGAGGAGACATGAGAAGTTGAAGGAAGACGGGAACGGCACCGGCATGCACGACTTTGTTGGTCTGTGCCGATGTGCCTGATGCGATATTTGTAATAGCCCAAGCAGTTTCAAATTGAAGTGTAGGATTATCGGCCCTCGAGAGACAGTGCACCAGTATGGGAAGGATGCCGGTGGCGATGAGCTCGTCGATGGGCGGGTTCTTGTCCGAGGAGAGCAGCTTCCTGCACTGCTGCACGGCCGCTAGCTGCACTTCAGGGTTCTCGCCATTCGCTGCGTTCATCACCAGCTCCTTGAGGTCCGTGGACGCCAAGGTCCTTTCAATTTCATCCTCGTCGGTCGAGTAGCTGACAGGCACATTACGGCGTTTTTGTAGTGTTTCTTCTCTTTTATTTTTTCTCAATTCTACTGTTACTTCATTTCTTCGCCTGCGCATTTCCTAAAAATCACCGCGAAAATATGTCATTCTACCATTAAAACCGTTTTTTGAAAATTTTATATAAATAAAAGCAATTATACTATGTTTTTATACTTACGTCGACATCTTTGCCAGTGTTCTTGAAAACATGCATGCGGTTCTTCACTTGATCAGTCGCCATTTTATTTTTGTGCTCACAGTCTCGTTACAAACGTGGTAATTACACAATGAAACAAAGAATCAACTTAAAATAATGACGAAGAAAACTAATCAAACATGTTTTAACCACACAATAGGCGTAGCTGATTCAATAACCTCTTTTTACACAGAATATTCTACAACACGAAATCGTCCGTTTCCTCCTCAAATTTCTTTCTTTCTTTTTTTTCGGTTGGACTAATAACTATAGACAAGTTACAACGCGATGTTGCAAACATAAATATTTTACGCAATGAATGAAATCAAATTACACCACTCGACTCGACTACGAATTGACAATTACGTAGTGTTGCCACTAAAATAAAATTTTAGTTTTTGATAGCTGGTAACTTCTAAAAACTTATTGATTGATGAATTTTACTCGTTTTACGCACTTCCGCATTTGTCGCAGTCAAAACAGCAGTTTATGTCGGTGAATTTGTAAAACAACAATTCGTTACATCTCCTCGAGCGTATTAGCTTGCCACAATGACTGTGTTAACAAAACCTAGCCTCACAATAAAGAAAATCCCGTTGATAGATGAAAGCCACTGCGATGAAGTACGTATTACATTATTTTCTTTTATGTGTAAAATAGTATTTACGTTATTTTTAATGTTTAGAAAAATAAGATTATATTTAACTTGTAGCTGCCTTTTTCATGACTGAGAGTGGCATTTTTGCAAACGAAAGTTAAATGTCTATAATGCGGCACTAGTTATGCGACACAAATCAAGATTGCAGCTATGAACTAGGTATTGATTTTTAGTAAATCGCACTTTTGCCTGGTAGCTAAAAATACATAGAACGAAGGAATCTATTGTGCATAATATATCTTACTATGCTGTAGGTCTTCTGATTGATTATTTATCAATTTAAATATGATAATTTGTTGTAAACAACCTAGTTACCTTTGCGGATTTCTCTAATATTACGCTACGCAGACCCAAAAATAAGTACTTGCCTACCTATTTCGAACAATTGTTTACATTAATGGTAAAAAAATATTTATAAACAAATTATCGCTTATGGCTTCACCCCCGTACCATAAAAAGTAGCTTAGAGTTCACACTCCTACACATTAATAGGTAATACCTCCTACGAATCAATTTTAATAAAAAAACTTCAATTTCTTAAAACTTCGATACATTAGCGGAGATCTTGCGTATTTACAAACAAATTAAAAACAAATAATCGAATTTGTATAAGATACAGAAACTCTGAGTTTTTACGAATGGCGTGTTTTTATTAGGAAATCATCGAGATGCACAGCACTGGTGCTGGCAAGAGGCACGGGGTGGCTGCCATCCTGTGCATGGGGGTCACGGTGTTCCTGCTCGTGCTGATGGGCGTCATCACCGCCCTTCAGATATACGATCAAGTGGCCTCTGACGTCTCGCAGCGCAACCACTATCAGGGATTCTGCTCCATTCCTCTCTCTAGGGTATGTAACGCTTCTTCTCAGCATCTGAATTCGCCTATTAGACAACTTTGATAGATGGGAAGTATGAATACTTTATCTGCCATTTAATAAAACATAATTTAAATCAACAGATAATGTAGATAAAAATCAGTTTCGTGTAATATATAGCTCATTTACCAATTCCTTTCTGCTCGGTAGCCTGATTACTGGCGGTCTGTTATTTTACTACTTACGTACACGGGATCATCCGTTTGTATCGCATATTTCAATATCAACAATTTCTTCATTACCTACTTTAACCATGAGATCTACCAGGATCATGGATGTAACTGACGATATTGTTACTCAAAGCTATAACGTGTATTTCATGGATAGCTATATGCAAAGATCGATAAACATCAAGTATACTGTATACCCGACCGAGACTCGGCGACATTCTAGAAGCAGTAGTTGAGCAGAAATGACAGATTTCCGTTTGCGGCGGTCTTCTGATAAGTACCAATTTTGCTTCAATGATTCAAGTATTCAAAGGTACCGTATGAACCGAATGACCAGTCAAGACGGATTACTTACGCCACACAAACTAGTTTTGATGAAACATCTGTTTTGAGTTGACAGTGTTCACGTGTTTGCATTAAATAAACTATATTTGTTGTTTACAAATTAAATGTTTTTTTGAAAATAATGGCATTGCGTTTTACGATGCTCTACAACTCGTTTCATTGCCTTTCTATTTCCCAGGTTTTCATTACGACAATCCTATTAAAAATGTATTGCAGTAGGTATTTCAATGTATTGATTGTTATTTGTTACTATAGCCGCTGGTAGTGAACCAGCAGAAGTCTATCGATCGGTGTTGAAGTAAGCTAACAAGTCATATTGAAGGCTTATCTAGGTCGTTGAGTAATACACAGTTACTTATGCAAAACACTTAATAATAGGATAATCAGTAGGCACTTTATAGATTCAGTGCTATGTGGTCGTTTTTACGTGTTTTAGGGATTCTGGTGTAAAGGGTTAAAAAAAAATATTTTTTGCCGTGGCGATATTTGATAAGTATAAAAATGGTTAAAGTAATGATTTAATAAATTAAAACCCACCCGTTTTAATTTATCAAATTAAGGAAAAAAACATAAATTTGGTTATCAATACGAGTAACGTAAATCATTATGTATAGAAAAAGCAAAATAAATAACCCAAATAGCAAACCAAATAATCTAAGTATACTTTGGAATCAGTTCAAATAATTCTAAAACATGTTCTTTTTTCTGTTCTGTAGTCAGATGGAGTTGGCAATACGTTTATAAAACATCGCTCCTAACAAATAAACAGACACCGGATGTCGAACAGTCCTTCGCAACGTCTGTCGCTCGATACCTATGTAACACAATCGCACAAGCGACCGTATTCATTGCTGTTCCGAGTAACGTTGCCTTTTATTCATAAATCATTTGATTGAACTGCCCCGTTGACTCCGACCTTCTATAAAGTCGATTCACCTTAATTGGATATAACATGGGAGCTCTGTTATTCGCATGCAATTTCTGATGATCTATTGTACTTAAAATAATATTGCTCCATGGTAATTGACATTTTGTAAACTGTACGATAGGTTTCTTAGATGAGATCAGTTAAAAAAACTATGTTCTATGAGAACCTAAAGTTTGATAGATAAAGTTAATCAGTGAGTACTTACATACGTACGTACTTACACCGACTAGGCGTGGTTTTGGTCAACTATTCATTCTTTGAAGCGTTTTTCGGCAGTATAGGTGAAGTATAAGTGGTATCGATAAAAAGTACTTTCGTATTACCATTAATCGAAGAACCATTCTTACCATACTATCTTTGTACGATTTTATTATTCAAGGGGAAATAACTTACGCTCACAGTAAATGACAAATTTCCCAGGAATGCTTGCTTTGAGCATAATGTTTTGTGTTTCAGGACTTGCCGATGATGGATACGCGTAAGATGTCTCTCACCTGGAAGACCACACCCATCATAAAGCATGCGGAACCCGAAGTACAGGTAGGGTAGTTTTATATCTGTGCATGCTCTGTCACAAGGATATTTTTCTTCCTATTCCAACCAGCAGGTGAACACTGAGCGTTACGTCTGAGCAGAATCGTGAGGAAAGTGCTTATCAATAAAATGTGTGTGGATTGATAATTATATTTACAGTTATAAATGTATTTACGGTATCTACCAGAGGAGCCAGCTACAACTGCACAAGTTGGTGGATTACAGGTTGGCTACGCTTAATGAGGTAGGTCCGTGGTTGGGTGACCATCCATGTCAACGGGTAGTTTGAAGCTCGAAAGTCAACGAGTCTTACTAAGGGATACTGGATACTGTGTTGCCCAGGTAACTGGGTTGAGGTAGTCAGATAGGCCAGCCCCAACATAGTTGGAAAAAGGCCAGCCTGATGATGAATAAATGTATCTTTCTAAGTATTTCCAAATAGAATTTAAGATGCCTCTAGTTACCCAGGTATATTCAAGAAAAATATATAAATAGCCGTTATACAGGTTGCCTGTCTCGAGAGAACAGATCACTACTAGCATTATTTTTCATTAATGACTCCCGTAATACTGACCTCGTTTGACCCTATGTGGCATACATACCAAGTATATTATCGGCCCTCACATGAGAATGACATTGGACTCACGGTAGATAGGTACCTAACTACTTACATACGCAACGTGAGATAATTTCAACATGTGGTGCACATGGCAGGGCTTGACAAAGTATATCGTTGTTTTTATGAAGGAATTGCGTAGTATATTATAACAGCAATTAGGTGCAAGGAAGATAATTCAAAAAATTGTTGTAATGTTAAATTTTACGAAGATCTTTGCTCTCTTAAATTAAAATACGCAATTAGCAGTTTTTTAACAAACCTACTGGTTACCGGGTTAAGGTAAAATTTTGCATTCATAATTATACGATGAAATATTATGGCGACATGAAGCAAGCAGGATTAAAAAAGTAGCCATAAAACTTCCTCTATAAAACATTTAATTCGGTTTTACAATTACTTGGTCATAAAAAAGAAGCCAGCTGAAGACCTTTAGTTTAAAATAGACACAATAGTGGGATTTTAATCCTTGTGTCGCGGGGGTGTTCACAGTCATTCAAGTCACATGCACAAATGCTCCCTGTTCAACGTTGTATACGAAGCCGTAGCGCGATCAATTGCATTTTTAAATATATTTCAACATTCATTGTAAAAAGGTTTGACCCAAGCCTCCATAGATGGCGTTGGGATCGAATTAGATCGCGCTATGGTTTCGTTACATGTAAAACTATATGTATTTTTGTAAATTTTTATTTTTTTGTGAATCGTCAGTACTATTACTATATGTCATTATAAGTTCGTTAATAGTGAGTGTGGTGTTATTATTCGTTCACCTGGACCCTGGAATTTATACATGGTCCTTCGCGTTGGATTGGTCGCGAGTGTTTTTGGTAGTCTCCGGTGGTGGAAGAGACTACCACCCCTAGCGTCATTACTGGACAGTGGATTGCTGTCCAGAGCAGCCTCTTCAGTGGACCCCAGGAGAGAGGGCCCAGGAGCTGAAGGTGGAACCGGTGCAGCAGCCGGGAGTCAGGCGTGGTGCAGCCGACTCGTGAGCAGCAGCAGCCGGAGGAAGGCGCAAGGGAGGTGCAGTGGCAGTGCAACAAGCAGCGGGCGCGGTGCCGGCAGGGGGCGCCACTTATATGGTGGTGTATTGTGATAGTGAATAATATTGGTTTGAAGTAAAGCCGTGAGTACTTTAAATTATTCAATATCGCGAAGAAGAAGTCAACAATAAATAGAAAATTGTAACTTGGAAATTTTGAACTTGTAATATCGCAGTTAACAGTAATTTAGGACTTGTAATAGTTTTAAGTTAGAAGTAGTTCGACGGGGAACTTATGCCCGATTTCGGTCTGAATTCTAAGACTTGTAAAATTTCAAAATAATTTTAATTTGTTTCTTGTATTTCAAATAATTGTTTACATTTTTTACTTAATAAAATGGAAGCATTTAGCGATCTGCAAGAAGACATTAGAGCTATAATGTTAAAAGCTAAGTCTAATTTTAAGAAATCGCCAAAAGAGCGATTATCAGTTGCTTATGTAGAGACTAGGCTTGATAACTTAGAGCAACAATGGAGATTATTCTCGGACACTCATACTAAAATTATAAGTCAAGTCAAAAGATCAGATTTGTATAGTTCGAACTACCACAAGAATGCAATATATGACGATGTAGAAGAGTTGTATGTAGATTATAAGACTGAATTAAAAGAGATGTTAACTAAATTAAGTTCGAATAACCAAAGTGTTGTGGTATCAAGTGGAAATTCAGGTACACGATTTAAGTTGCCTGAAATAAAAATCCCGATGTTCTCTGGGAAATATACGGAGTGGCAGACTTTTAGGGACTTGTTTTTAGGGCTTGTACATGAAAACAAGGCCCTAGATGATGCCCCAAAGGTTTTATTATCTTCGAGGACATCTGACAGGAGAGGCTGAGCAGCTATTGCGAAATATTAAAATGTCATCTGATTGTTATGAAATTGCCTGGAAAAAGTTGGACGATATGTACAATAATAAACGGTTTTTAGCCAATGGCATTTTAAAACGTATGCTTAGCCAAAAGAATTTAGTGTCGGAATCTGCTTATGAAATAAAAAAAATAATAAGTACTACGTCAGACTGTTTAGAGGCAATAAAAAATCTAGGTGTGGATGTGTCTTCATGGGATCTGATTGTTATTCATATAATTAGTTCAAAATTAGATAAGGAGACTAGAAGGGCGTGGGAATTGAAGGTGGCCTCGGACTCAAGTGACGAGCTACCAACCTTTGAAGAATTTTCACAATATTTGTATAGTCGCTTTAGGGGTTTGGAACAGTTAGACAAGGAATATATTGAGAATAATAAACAGCCAAGACATCCACAACCAAAAGGGACGCATTCATTTCATTTACTAAAAGAAAAAGGCCTGTTATCATGTACATTTTGCTCAGCTGATCATAAGATTAATTATTGTCCGAACTTTCGTAAAGAATCGAATGAAGCGCGACGTATGTTTGCGCTAGAAAATAACTTGTGTTTCGTTTGTTTACTCAACAACCACTCTGCAAAAATTGTAAAAACACTCTTAAGTGCCAGGTGTGTAGACACCGCCACCATTCTTTGCTTCACCCAAGCGGTGCATCTGGGTCCAATATTGGTGAAGATGGGAGTACGATTCACGAGGAATTATCATCAGTCGCTTCAACGTCAGCGAAGGATGAGATTAAAAATTGTAATACTGTAGTGACCGCTCAAGCGGAGGGATCGAGCAAGCCAATGGTATCGTGTCTTTCGACAGGGACTAGCCGTAAAACGGTTTTATTAACTACCGCTTTGATCAAAGCGGAGTCGAAAGACGGTTCATATAGGGTTGTTAGGGCTTTACTCG
The DNA here is from genome assembly GCF_003590095.1 of Trichoplusia ni. NCBI lineage: Eukaryota > Metazoa > Arthropoda > Insecta > Lepidoptera > Noctuidae > Trichoplusia > Trichoplusia ni. Next base: position 12,050,150 of record NC_039481.1, read on the forward strand.
ATCAAGGATCACAAGGTTCGTTTGTGACAGAATCTACAGTCCAGTATTTGGGATTAGATAAAACACCTTCAAAGCAAGTTGTGATAGGTGTAGGTGGGGACAAGAGTGCTACGGCCAAGTCCAGTGTGACTCTCACATTGAGGTCTAGAATAGACCCCAGTGTCGTCATTAGGGTTAATGCATTCGTCCTGAAGTCGGTCTCAACTGTTCTCCCAGCTGCAAAGGTAGCCAGGGTAGAATGGGTAGATTTGACTGATGATGACTTGGCTGATCCAGAATATTACAGGCCTAATAAAATTGATGTTTTATTAGGTGCTGAAGTCTACAGCCAGGTCATCCAGGAGGGTATTAAAAAGAATATAACTGGGTCATTATTAGCTCAGAATACTAAATTAGGGTGGATATTGTCAGGTACCTTTGACGTCGACCAGACAATAAATTCATCACACATTACCGTTATGCATTCAAGTCTTGTAGAAGATGACATGCTTAAAAAAATATATGAACTGGAAGCAGAACCTCCTAGAAAGAAAATGCTTACGGAGGAAGAAAATAAATGCGTGAAGTTATTTGCAGCTACGACGGAACGCGACAGTAATGGCAGATACATTGTAAGACTACCATTGCGTAATGTGGACCCGATTTGTGCGGTAGGTGAGACCAGGAGCATTGCTGAAAAAAGATTCAAAGGGTTGGAAGTAAAATTTAAGAAAAACGATAAACTTAAAGAAGAATATGGGAAAGTAATAAAAGAGTATTTACAGTTGAATCACCACGCCGTTGTCCGGGAGGATAAAGAAACATCAAAGGTTCGCGTCGTATTCGATGCTTCCTGCAAAGGATCGAAGGGAATGTCACTGAATGACAACATGTTAGTAGGCCCTACCTTGCAGGCAGATCTCCGCCATACAATTATACGATGGAGAACACATCACATAAGGTTTGTAGCAGACATTGTGAAAATGTATCGTCAAGTTCTGGGACACAAGAATGATACAATACTACAAGGTATTCTCTGGCGCGATGATCCTGAAAAAGAAATTAATAAATATCAATTGAAAACTGTTACCTTCTTTACTGCGTCGACTTCATTTCTGGCTATACGGGGTCTTCAACAGCTTTCTTACGATGAATGTTGTGCTGAACCTGGAATGTCTAAGATAATTTTAGAAGACTTCTACATGGAGGATGTAATGACAGGAGCTGAAAATATAGAAGACTGTTTCAAAATATACGAGAAACTAAAAGAAATATTAATAAACTGTGGTTTTCCATTACAAAAACGGAAGAGTAACAGTCAAAGGCTATTAAATGGAACTGTGGATGGAAAAGGAACTACAGAGGTATTAAAGATACCAATAGATAATACTACAAAAAGATTGGGACTTATCTGGAACTGGAACGAAGATGTCTTCCAGTACACTGTGGATCTTCGATCGCTGGCAGCACCTGTAACAAAAAGAAAGGTTATTTCAGAGATTTCAAAATTGTTTGAACCCTTAGGTTGGTTAGCACCTAGTATCGTTCAAGCTAAGATATTTATTCAAAAATTGTGGCTAGCAGGAAAGGAATGGGATCAAGCAATTCCACATAAGTTATTATATGAATGGTTGACTTACCATAATTACACAATAAATGTTACCAAGCGGCAGCTACGTCCGAAGATAATACAGGACTTCTGGAGAAGGTGGTCGCACGACTATCTTCACCAATTTTTACAGCGATGGTCTTACAAAACTCCGGAACCCTCTTTGAGTAGTACAGTATTAGTAAAGGAGGATAATATGCCTCCAGGAAAGTGGTTGTTAGGTAGGATTGATCAAAAACATCCTGGGACAGACGGTATTACTCGTGTAGTCACAATCCGTACTCAATCAGCAACCATGAAGAGACCTACATCTAAACTATGCATTTTGCCGGTAGTAGTTTAGTTATAAGCACTGATAAATGTCATTAAGTGCCATTTTTAGTTATTTTACTTAGCATTGATTAAGTTTATTTGCTGTCAAGGAATTGGAAGTTTGAGTAAAACTTTTTTTTTTTTGTTGTTTATATGGAAATATAATTTGTTTGTTTGTTAGTTATTCTACATCAGCTTCAATTAAAATTTATTGAGCACGGTGGGCGGTGTAGAAGGACATTTAGCAATATGTCCTTGGTGGGCGGTATGTTCAACGTTGTATACGAAGCCGTAGCGCGATCAATTGCATTTTTAAATATATTTCAACATTCATTGTAAAAAGGTTTGACCCAAGCCTCCATAGATGGCGTTGGGATCGAATTAGATCGCGCTATGGTTTCGTTACATGTAAAACTATATATATTTTTGTAAATTTTTATTTTTTTGTGAATCGTCAGTACTATTATATATAATACCATTATAATATATTCGTTAATAGTGAGTGTGGTGTTATTATTCGTTCACCTGGACCCTGGAATTTATACACTCCCAGAAGCAGAAGCATTCGTCGATCACACAAAATGCTTGTCCTACGCGGGATCAATCCCGCGACATGTAGCGCTCAGTTTTTTTGGCGTGGTGACCTAAACCACTTGGCTATCCGTGCAGCCAAAGTGCGTTATTTTTTTTTCTTACCTTTGAATTAAGTATCGATAAATCTTTCTTCTGTTGTTTTAATATTCGACTATTATTATAGCTCATATCTACTTTACTTATGAGCTATTATAAAAAAACGTCATGACCATATGCTATTTCTTTACAGTGACCGACATTAATTGATGAATCATCTTACTTTTCCAGGTAGTGAGTCTTCTAGACGAGGACCCTGAGCACCTGATGGACCTGCTGCGGGAGGTGCTGGACATCGACATCGACGACTCCGTCGAGAAGATCTCCGTGTTCAACAACGGCCATCCCGTCAGCTTCATCCATGACTTCGAATCTAATATTACTGGTAATTTTAAAAAAGCCAGGATTGCTCTTCCTTAAAATCAAAATACCTCTATTCACATATTGAATTATTTAAAAAAAAAACATTATTTATGCCAAATTTCAAAGCCGTAGTATATTTCAAAAGTTTCATATTAATTTTGACCACAGTAGTAGTAGACTAGTTCTTACTTACCCATCTATTTATCCATTTTCTGTGTCGCTTTATGATTAATGAATTACGATTGTAAGGCCGGTTTTTGCCGTTTTTATCAATAAGAATGATATTTTTACCAATACCTTTTGCGGCTTACTGGATATAAAATAGTTTATGATGGTGTTACTGATGAATAAGTTTTTCAATTTTTGATTTTCTTACCTATATGGAGAGATGATCGTGTTCAGTGGTGAGATTTCTCTAGGCTGATGACATTCTAAAATTCAGCCCATTTTTGTTTGTTTAGGTGTATTGTTGGTGCATAATGATATAAATATAGCGTCGTGTCTGTGCAGGCATCGTGGACTCGGCGCGCTGCTTCACGATGGAGCTGGACCCGGCGCTGGTGCTGGCCCCCGAGCTGTTCGTGTTCGGGCTGCAGCGCGGCGAGCAGTTCGACGTGTCGCGCGTGCGCAGCCAGCTGCGGGCCGCGCTGCCGCCCGCCGCGCCCGCGCCCGGCGGCGGCCTGCGCGCGCTGCGGGCCTGCCAGGGCAAGCCCGTGTACCGGCTGCAGAAGGACAGCGCTGTTGCCAGTAAGCATCGTGATGTCCTCTATCACCGGAGTAACTGTAGTCTGTACCAAACTACGAACAAAACGATCGAAACGGCTCACTCAGACATGCATGCGCACCGACGAGACGCTCCGGGCGGCGGCGGCCACGGGATGACACGAAGCAGCGAGTGATGGTAGCTGGTGAGCTAGCCTGGCCGTGTGACCCTTTCGATCGTAGCGAGCGGTAGCCCTTTTACAAGAGATATGGAGCCTGTTAGAGCAGATGCCTGTCGCATGCCGGGGCATCGGAATTGTCCGAAGGAGTTACCGTGGCCCCAGTACACGAAGAGCAAAGAAAATAACATTCGGTTTTAATCAGCAGTAGGAGTCTGACACTCTACCGCGCAAGCCAAAGTGGAGGGTGTCATTTCATGATTTCCCATCCGAAAAAAAAGGTGCACCGTATTTCTAGGGTTCTTCTGTTGTGTTCTTCTTTCTTTTTCTGATTCGTCCTTTGTGTGCAAAGTACAGATGCAGTTTCTGCTTCTATAACTTCATAGCCCAATATTACAGATGATTCATATATTACGTCGCCCCTGAAAGCGGTACTTGTTTCTAAAACGCACGCTTCCAGACGCAGGAATCCAACATTGACTTGCTTCTATCTAGATTTTACTCAGAATTCTTATGCCGATTCTATTAAGTAGATAATTCTTTAACACACAAAAATTAAGTTTATATAAAAATATATTGTTACTCTATTTCAGTTCGCAAGCGTTCGGTGGACGCTCCGCCGCACGACTACATGCACTTTGCGGGAAACCGCATCCAGGAGATAGAGATCAGCAACCTCGCTGAGTTGCTCGAGTACGAGCAGAACAACAAGCAAAATGCTTAAACACTAGTATCACATATTAGGGAACAATTTGACTAAATGAGTGCTAATTCTCGACACTAATTAGAGGTATTGTCGTTTACAGGGCCAGTCATAGTAGCATCACTAAATCTTCTGTTTAGTCATTAGTGACTGGACAATATTTACTCACAAAAGCACTTCATTTGTTAATTGCTCACTAATCTGTGCTAGAGATGTACCGGTGTGGATGTAGGATCCAATATGATAGTGATGGGGATGATTTTAGTTGATTTATACAATAGATCGACTACTGACATCCAGGTATTGTTTCAGTTCTGTGATGTAATGTTTTAATTTAGTTTTTAGTTGTAGTACAAATTTTAACATCGTTACAACAAAAGTTCAAACTAGTTTTTGAACTGATTGTAATATAAATTTTATGAAAAATACGCGCACACTAAGGAAGGCATGGTTGTGTATTGGATTGGTTATAGTAAGGAGAAATATTTAATTGGTTACTTAAAAACAAATTATTATTGATACATCTGATTCAGCAGCTTAATTGTTTTTCGATTAATACAGCATTAAAACATTTTTTGAATTGCAATGAAAACATTTGTAAATGTTGTCAGTTGTCAGTGTTAGTTTATGTCCGATGGCCGCAGAAGCTGACTCCTATATCCACATCCAAGTGAGATTAGTGTTAGTCCTACTTTAAATATAGTACATGATACTCTACATTTATAATCAGTAACTAAATAGATTTATTTAGAATGTTGTTCAATTTAGTCGATTCTCTAACACTGATTACTTTAGTCGATATTAACGTAATATTGTACCTAGTTTAGTTATAATAAGTTATTTGGTCAGTGCCATCGTATATGCATTTAAAAAATATTTAATTTAGGATGGTAGGTCTTTAAGGGAATAATCTAAAGCACGCGAATCGTGCACCAAGCACAGGCTAAAATACATTTTACGTTACAAATAGGATCTCATGATGACTTTAATTTTAAGTTAAAAATAAATGTTGTTTTTCATTTGTTGCAACTCAAAGTTCGGTTTCTTTAATGATTCTTGTGGACAAGCAAATTTTTGTATGTCTGGCCAATATGTCTGATATTGTGTACAGGGCAGTAAGCGATAGAGCTGAAAGTACAAGTATATGATATTCAGTAGGCTGTATCACAAGTGATTTCTGACGGAATAAAATGTTTAATGTCATTGGTGTTTCATTTTGTATCCTGCATATCGTGGTTGAATATGTTTTAAACAGGGGTGCTATTCTGAAGACTTGTCGTCTTTGGTCATTGGCAGAACGGAGATCGACATACCAAAAGTGCCAACTAAATTAAATTGAATATGCTTCTTCATATACGCAGTAATTGAAGTTCCCTAAGTAGCGTGTACCGGATGAATCCTTATGGTTTTTTTAGAGATCAATGACACAAAGACTCGTGTTTTTCATGTTAGTTTTTGGGAGTGTTACGAAAGTTGATTTCAAACAGTCCATTGGTATAAATTAGATCGAGAAGATGCTTTAGTTAATCCAAATTTTTGCTATGCCAATTCTTTCAGAAGTTCTACTGGAATGTCGACGTGCTCAACTTGATCAAAAATGAGTACCTATATTGTATATGTTAAAAATGTCTCGTGATAAAAGATCTTTCGCATTTTTTTTAACTAAACATTTGGGCAATGTGAGCTGATGTCTTAATGCCAGTGTGTCGGAGTGCGCTTAAAACATCGTTGAACATACATGGAGGTGATTCGGGTACCCCTAACTCTCAAGTGTCCTATCACCTCGAACTGGTCGACTGGTTCTTACTTCTCCGGAGTTCCTGTATCAGTTAGATTTTGTAACAGAACACCTCATCTATTCTTTACTATATGCAGGGTACACGTCGTTCTGCAAGACTCTCATTGAATTTCAGTTACATATCAAGGATGGCGTTGTTTTAAGTATTTCTTGTTGAGGTCATGAAATGTTCATAAGACGCTATTGCAACAGATTTTCGAGGTAAAATGTTAGCCATCTAATTTATGTTAGTAATAACAGTTGCTTAACCTCGATTTATAGTGGCCACACAAAAATAAGTACATTATCTGTAAAAAATTAAGCTGCTATTATAAGCTATAAAGTTTTCTTAGAAACTTGGCCTGGTAACAGTCGTACGGCGATAAAGGGCGGAGCCTACCAAATACGTTTCAGTTTTTAACCCATAAATTAAGCTTTATTTATCTTATCGATTAATTTAAAAATGTTTTAATATTTTTACAAACTTTCCTTTCATTTATTCGTTTCCCTAGCTTTTGCAAATATTTTCATTGGCCAGCACTATATAAACGTGAAGCGCCAGAAAAAAATAAAACACAAACAAACAAAATAGAATGTCAAAGTCACTTTTGTTTAGTGCGCGGGCGATGTTTTATTTGCTAAAAGTTTGATTTTTAATTAAACTTTTTATAGCTCATTAGTACCGTGAGTGAGATTTGAGTGATCAGACAAACATTATTCATCATTGGCCTAGCCTTTTCCCAACTATGTTGGGGTCGGCTACCAGTCCAACCGGTTTCAGCTGAGTACCTGTGTTTTACAAGGAGCGACTGCCTATCTGACCTCCTCAACCCAGTTACCTGGGCAACACGACACCCCTTGGTTAGACTGGCTGTCAGACTTTTTCAAGCTTCTGACTACCTGTAACGACTATCAAAGATGTAGGAATTACAGCCGGGACCCACAATTTAACGTGCCTTCCGATACACGGAGGAACTCGCTATGACACAGATGGTCACCCATCTACGGACCAACCGCGTCAAGCATAGCTTAACCTGTGAGCGTTTCACTTATGCGGTTATAGCTTAGCCACGAGCTCCTCCATGTATCAGACAAACATTATTATGAACAAATAAGTTTAAAAATTGTGTCATTTCATGTATATATTTTAAGTTGTGTAGTTTTAAACATTATTCGGATATTCTGTGTTGTTATTCATTGTAAGAGACGCTAGACAAGCACAACTACTTACAATTATTTCACTGATTTTAATTTTCTAAGTAATTATTGAATTACATTGTCCGCACGGACAGCCGAGTGTATGCATTGGCCACCGCGCAAAACCCATAGTGCCCGACGTGGATTCGAGGCGCGCGTTCGACATGACTGTATTATATAGTGTGATCTAGGAATACTGGTTTTAAGTCTGTTCGTGCGTGTTATTTGAAGTTTTGAGAAACTTCCCGTGACTGCTTATACATAATGTCAACAAACTCAACACTGATTCGTAACAACACAAACCGTATAAAATTAATTATTACCACAAAGTTGGACCATGACGCAGTGAATTTGAAATGAGTAGGTACTAATGGTATATGTGCATTAACTTTAAACAAAATAATATACTTCTTAATCCCAAACGCTTTGTTTATCATATGAAATGTATCTATGATATATTCTTACACATAGTAACCCAGATGTCGACGAAATAACAATGCAATAATATTTACGTCTCCGCATAAATCCGGTAACTAACAGAACAATAAAATATCCAAACAATCGCGAAACAGCATCCAGCATATATAAGTGTGTCAACAAAAGATTTACAAGCCATGTATTCCGTAATAAACTACGACGAATTCCTATACAGAGCGCCGCCATTGTGCCAGGACAAAACTCTCAGAATGTACGAACCGCGCTTTCTTCCATAGTTCCATTTTTGAATTTTATAGGAACACGAGCGCGCCCCATACGGCGTCCCATTCACCTGCTTGCGAACGCAGCAATTGTACGCAGAGTGAATGGCCAGCCTTTGATGTCTCCGCGAATTTTCCGATGCAGTTTTTCTGGAAAATTAATTCTCTCAATACACAATAACGTGAGCGGTTTAGAAGCGTCGATGTTTTGTTAGCTTTGCCAATTTTTAGTTCAACCTTAAATGAAATGAAACAGAATCTGAAGTGTTTCTGTTTAATTAAGAAATTTGTTTAAATTTTTAAGTATATTTTTTGGAAGACTTAAAAATAGATTAGTTTAGATAGCTTATACAATAGCAACTGCAGTAGATTTTGAACTGGCGAAACTAGATAATGCTACGACATATTTTCGCCATCGCTGATCGCTTTTTGTCTAATAAACATTTTCTCGTATGAATAGATTATAATTAATCTGCGATTACGGGCTCCAGTTTGTGTGCCTGTAATTGTTTATCCAGTCAATATTAGCTAGTATTGGAACAGTTCAGCTAGGAGGCTGTGTTCGGCAGGGTTGCGATCTGTCGCGCTCCTCCGGCATTAAGATATGCAAATGTTATTAGGAGACTACGCGCGTATTATCTTTTAACTGGCGCGGAGATACGGCGATGTTTTCCCGTTTATAAACAGCCATTGTATCGGAGATCTCTCTAGATAATGCGATCATTAACGTTCACCTATAGAGACTTGGCTGGATAATAACTAGATTCTGGCTTATCGGTCCCGGTATTAAGTCTCGTGAACTTTGCCATTAGGTACCTGCTCGAATGCCAAATGTCTCTTGATATTAAGGTATATCTTTACTTGAGAATACAGTTTTTTCAATTCCTATTTTTATTTCAAGACTCTCAGTTAAGAAACAAACTCTGGGGGTTGCCTATCAAATGTTTAATTCCTGTTAGCTTATAACCCTTTGGAACTCTTAATAGCTTTTATTTTGATTCTGGAAGTGTTATATTCTTTTTTAATTGATGTTAAATGTAAACATAATCACGTTTATTTTGTTGAAGTGATTTATCCTAATTACTGGAGGCTAGATAGAGGTGGTATCGTCCTATTTGTCTCACAAAGCCGAGTCCTTCTTTGTCAAAGGGCAACCCAATCGGATTTAAGTTATGCAAAACCAGAGTGGTCAGGGTCCCGTATTGCCCTTTTGACTACAAGCCAGACCCGTAGACTAAATTATGCATCTTCAGTATTACTCTACCTTAAAATAATTAGTTCGGCCAAGGTTTTCAGAGTGTTTTACTTTATATTTATAATAATACATTATAATATAGCTGTGGCCCGCGACTTCGTCCGCAAACAAACAAACAAACAAACTCTTTAGCTTTATATATTAGTACCTATAGATACTCAGTATTTTTCGCAAGTTTAGTTCCACCCTTTTTATTCATTTCCTATTTAGTAAACCCAGCCGGAATCACATTACAGTATCCTGTCTTACCTTTTTTCTGGTAATCTCCGTAATAATACCGCATATCTAGGTTGATAAAACATACTTTGTAATTCATTTGATGACAAAGTGGGAACATTTTTGAATATTTCTATACTAAAAAAAATGCGTCCGTTATTGGACCAACAGATTTCATTATTAAACAAACACCTCTTCAGTTGCAATTTACTCTGAATTACAGTAAATCGTATTATTTCGCTATTTCACGGGACCTTCATTCTGTATTTCAGTTAGATGTAGAATGTAGGTATTATTGGAAAACTGCAACAATTTTCTGCAATCAAGTCTCTAATAGCTTTAATAGTAAAGAGCGGGCCAATTAACGTTAATAAAAGAGATTCCGTTCTATTATTTTTTAACTAGATTGCAATTACTTTTGTAAAATATTACTACATGAGTGGGTTACCACGATGTGATGTGTGTACACACGACACACCCTGCACAGTGTACAGTCTCAAAGTTACCACTTATACATCCAGCATTCTGCAAGTAGGTTTTCCTTCTAGTCTTACTAAACATCTTGGAGTACTTGAAACTCGGTGTAATGCGCACGTATATTACAGGAAGCGACTCAGGTACTACCACTACCGCTGTTTACAAATAAGTGATATCATCATATCTCATAAGTTCTCTCTCAAGTCGGCGTCGGAGTTAGTGTCTCCACCTGTCTTGCGAGGATATTACGCCACTTCCTAAATAATCATACCGCAGGGAGAATGCAGAAGGTTCACTTTCATGTTAAAGGCCAGCAGTTAGCGGCTGTAAAGCTGTTAATAGCATCGCCAATACTATAAGAAGTATTATTCATGATGCCATTTTCAATTAAGAACATTTAAATTCTTGGTCTTTACATATTAATTTATTAAAGTAATGAAAGAACAAGTAACATATTTTTTGTGTCTTGATTAGGATCTCTATTATAGATACTTGAAAATATATATAACTTTGAGTCTGCCTGATTCTGTCAGTGCTTCAAATAGTCTTCATGAACCGTATCAACTGATCCTTTTGTAGGTGTCATTTGTTGTGGTAATAGTGTTATTGAGTGTGGGAAAGTGTCCCCGTGTCAGCTAATGGAAGGAACGCGGGCGTGTTCTAGCAATACAAGGTTCAAAACATAATTTTCTCGTTAAATTACTTCATCGCGTCACCGTAACTATTGTTCAACCTGTGAAGTAACGAGAATAGGTCGCTTGAAATATGTGTTGACGTATCCTTTCTCGTGTGGATAGAAATTGAAAAGCGTTACACATACGTAGTAAAGAAAAATGATACTATTCAAGGCAGTTTTTGTTCATTTAAATGTTTGGTCGTAGGTAAGTTATCGATTTTCCTCTTACCATTCGGCTATCGGGCCAGGTCAAGGTCATGCCAAAACTAAATGGAGGTCTGTGTCCATCAGCAGATAGAAGGTACATGTCTTACATCCATACAATAAATTAAAGTTAACATTTTATTTTATCTGAGCCATTATTATCCTGCCTGCCTGCCAGCCTGTACTAAATCAATGATAACTAACTTAGCTATACAATATTCGAGAGTTTGATCCGTAGTACATGTTATTCCTTAATTCCCCATCAAATCAGTAAATAACATTATTATACAGTCTTAATTAAAGGCTTATCTGTGAGCTCAAGTTACGCGCATCCTCCAATAGGCCGTTTACACACGATCCAATCGTGTAGATACAAGACGTGTGCCGAATGACTTGTTTTGTCTGCACGTGTGCGTCGAGCCGATATCATTTGCATATCTTAATCCGGTGGAGGTGTCGCCTGTCCCCGGGGCTTCGCCTTTATAATGCTAACTGAGAGTGTGTAATCTAAGGGGCTGTACTCTTGTAGGTACTCCAGATTCTGTTGGTAAAAGTCACGTTCTACGTGTGATACGGACTTCTATGTAAAAGAAGACTATGCTAACTTTCAAAGGAATTTCATGATTTCACTCCAAAGTATTGACTATTTTTCCAATCAGAGCTACTATGACCATTAAAATAAAATAATGCCCAAAGATATCCTGTTGGCAGGGCAATCATCGTACAATTAGGCTCAGGTGTTTTGTTACATAATTCCATTGAATATTGGTATTATTTGTAATTCTGGTAAACGGTTACCTTTGGCTTCAAGATATAATTAGTTGAACAATCCAGTGATGTTGTTCACCAGTTCACGGTTGGTATGTGGACCCGCACTTATCGAGTACGCTTTGAAGCCTAAAGCTAATAAACACAAAACCTCCGAGCCTCCGCTGTGTCATATAGGCCAGAATTCACTACAACTATTTTAATCTAACTTGTGGGCTTGGACCGTCTTTGTAAAATTCACAACGAGTACTACCCTTGTTTACCGTTTCTTAATAAATAACCACAAAGTTCAAATACCTGTAAAATACAACCTTAGAGCACTTAAAATAAGGGTTATGTTCGTGATTGGGTGTTGAGGTTTCTGAGACGTATCGTGGCCTAGCGAAAGTTTGCAGAATTTTCGTTATTGAATTTTGTTAGTGAGATGTAAGGTTTGTACCAGTGTTTTGGTATCAAGGTTCGGAGTCACGTAGGGTGGGCAGGGCGAGGCTCATTTAATATTTGCTGATACTTCGCAGCCCTAACGGCCTCGTTTGACTGAGACATGTGGAAATAAGGGAAGGGATCACGAGCCGATTTAAAAAGATAAAACTGGAGAAAATGATATTAAGAGCCATATTTTCTGTGGCACGAGAATTAGTTGAATAACAAGAAATAATTTCAGCGTTTTTGGGCGACTTGATTAAAAAAGATAAATACCAGGTTTATACATTAATTTCTTTATAATTTCTAATATTTGGCTCCTTGGACTACTGTGCAGGCACTAGTCTACAAGTTGCGGGACTTGCTTACACAAGGTATGTCACAATTCTTATCTACTGCATCCGGTAAAATGGGTAATGTTTTTGTTATCCTTTAAGAATTGATACTTGATATCTATATTCAAATGTAATGTTTTTCTATGTGGTTTGTGATGAGGTAATAAAGGACTATGTGCTTTACGATGTCATGCCGCGAACTTTGCCTATAAAGTGTGGAATTTGGGCTCGGAGCACCGCAATGGCGTTCCGTATGCATAATACAAATACATTCATGAATTATTCGCCGGGGTGGCGGATGGAAGCGTTATTGAATGTCATTCGTCCCGTAAACGTGTGCTTTCCGAAATATCTCGGTTCGGATGCAGGTGTTTTGGAAGAATCTTCAGCTATCATTTAGATTTGGTGCGCTCTTGAGTGTTTATTGAATTACAAATGAATAAAACATACGTGTTTAACATGCTACATACGTACTTACCATTTCCTTGTCGCATATCGTTAGCTTTCCAGCTAACAGCTATAGAAGAATCCTTCAAATCCTTTTAATACACCAAGATATTAAATATACTAAAAATGAGAAGCCTGAAATTTAAAGTATTTTAGAAGTAGAAGATATAGCAGTGATCCCGTAAAAATGCAAAGAGCGAAAGTTTTTCTTTAGCGCGGAAGTTGGTGCGGGTTAGCTTGCGCTCGCTTTACATAGTTCAGACATAAATATCGCTGGAACATATGCTCGTACGTGTGTTTTTACCGGTAGACAAAGCTACGTTCATGTCATTTAAAAACAATGACATGAAGGGGCCGCTAAGCTATTCTGTTTTATAAGTTTAAACAATGTGTGCTTATTACCTACAAAGATTCAAGCGCTTTCCAGGAAAAACAAAATGTTAGTTCAATTTAGTTACGCACATTCTCTTTCAGGGATACTCACGTGCCTTAATTCCGTTTTCAAAATGAATAATTTCTAGGACGCAACTATATATACGATATACGATAACCGGTTCATTGGTATAGACTACTAACGGAATTAATAAACATTGATTGAATTCTTTTAAAACAGCTAACCAAGGTTACCAAAAGTTGAATTTTGAAATGAAATTTCTACAGAACTACTACATACGTGCTGGTTTTATAATTGTTAAAAGCCACTGACAACTCATTTAAATTCAGAACGCGACATTTATATATTTTATTAAAATACGGAATGCATACGCACCGGCTGTGATTTATAATGTTATAAATAATTTGGTTCGGGTGTATATTATAAGTAACGGCTTCGGTTGTCAGGGCGTGCGTATTTTTCTCTGGGGCACAGTTATGGAGCGCCGCCAACGCTATCAATGTGACAACTCGCTCCAGCGGCCGCTAGGGCTGGGACTGCTGGCAGCCTAGCGGTTTATGCCATCGAAATTGGTTCAATTGAAGAAATCGTAGATAAAGTTTTTGGTATCATTTTTAAATGGATAAAATTCATTCTTTTTTCATTTTTTCAGTAATACCTATTGCATTCTACGAATGCTGCTATACTTAGTTAAAATCAAAAGTGAAGTTACTTTTCATGTTTCATATACAACTATCTACATTTATTCTAAGTCAGTATGTAATATCTGCCGTCTACCACAGAGCTCAAAGCAGTTCTGCCTAGCCATAATGCAAAGGGAGACGTTTTATGATTTTAAGAAAAAAATAATTTGAAGTTCACTGCACCCTACTAAAAATATAATGAGAAAAAAAAACACTACAAACAGATGTACAACAACGGCGAGCACATTACGTTACTGTTTGTACTCCATAAAATATATTTTGTATAAAAATGTTACCTAATTGGCTCGTTTGAAAGGTTTTAGCTGGTGCATTACAATGACATTTAATATTTGTTAAGGATTCTCTGTTATGATGTATACGGAGTGCATGTGGGAACCTTTAGATATACCTTTTAGAGAATTTTCGTTTAAAGCAAACATTGGGAATTTGAGAGTGTATTCGTATCGGATGCCAGAATAGACGATCTGTGTGCAGCGGCAGAGACTCAAATATAGCCAATCGATATTCATCTCCGTACGAGTATCTTCTGCCAGTCATATCTAGTGTCAGATTCTCATATATCATTCAACGTTTTGAATCGTTTGCGGGATTCGGAGAAACGAGAAACTATTCAATGTTTGCAGAGGAGCATTGTACTACATAATATGATTGTTTGATGCTTCACTTCTTCCTTCGTTCGAATTTCAATCCAAAACAAGATGGAACCATTTTTTTTTGTTTCTGGGAAATATATCATTTTTGTCGTTAGTGAACGTGGGTGTTAAAAGTTTATAACTCGATTTTAAATCGATGTGGTCACGTAATCGATATATTCGCAGCACTAGTCTCCAACAAATATGAATATCGGTTGATTCTCGTTAGCCGTCGTTCCTCGCACGCTCGGTAACCTCTTACGGTCTATGAATTTCTATCAGTCTCACCTCGGAGACCAGTTACTGCGGAAGACGCGGTTCTTTTAGAGTTACCAGTTTTCGTTATTAGTTTGCGGCGCATATTAATATTAATGTACGACTATAAAACTTGTTTGTTGGAGTTGCGGCACTTTACATTTTCTTGGGATTGCCACGTTGTGAAAACCACAGACTTTTAGGTTTAGTTTCAGAATGTCGTAAGAGTAAATAGAGATTACACTGTTAATAGTTAACATTAATAGTAAAAGTTACACTAAGAGAGCTCAAAACGAAATTTCTAAATGTGAATAAAGAGAACGACATGTTTAAAAATAAATTAAAATCATAAACATGAGTTCAGTAAACAAACACATCTGAGTACAGTAAATAGCTGCAAGCAAACAAACATCTCACTGCAGTTAATTTTATTACCCGTGGAGCTAGCATTGTTTTTCAGCTATAACTTTACATTTTTAGCGGGAAGCGCGAAGTCACGGCGCGGAACGCTGGTCGCTGCATAAAGCGGGATGTGCATGTGTGTATTGTTAATTCTGCGACTAAGACAAAACATCGCCGGATTGTCCGCGGGCCCGTGTAGGAAGCATAAAAATAATTTATATGTCGCTCGCCAGTCGCCGGCGCTGCAACAAGGTCTCGCACTAGTTCGGGGAGCTTGTGTTGTAATGCTTTTGTGTTTCGACGTTCTTTTTTTCAAAGTTTTTGTTAAATTTATTTTGAGCAACAATGTACATTAACCAGAAATTCAGGTATCGATATAAATGCATACGTCTTAGGTATGCGAATTCCCAAATATTAAATAGATTGGTCAATTTTTTTACTATAGGTTTTTAGGTCATATAGAACAGTTTCAAGCATGATTATTTTCTTTATAACCACCTTATAGTTCCTGCATTACTTATTCAATATATTAAATAAGAGTGTTAAAAGCGGATCGAATGCAAAAGTCGGGATAAAAGTTATTCATGGTTTATAATATGAAGATAAGCTGAATAATTGAGGAGATTGAGGCCATTGATTGTGTACCAATGTATAATGACTCCTCGTTGTACTGTATTAATGAGAGTCATTGGAACTTGTTATTGTATATATTGAAGATACATCTCGGCATCAGACTATAAAAGTACATTGGGAATTATTTTATTATTACAGTAATGTCAGCCAATGTGAACTTGTGTACGAGTAGTATCATGTGTAAGTTCAAAAGCTTCTAACTTTTTCAAATAAAAATACTTTACTTTAAAGTATGCAAAATATTATAATATACACTCACACAACGCCATGAAGTCTCAAACTAAGCAAAGCTTGAATTATGAATATCACAACTGATAAACATACTTATACATTTTGAAATACATACTTAATAGATATAGATAAAGTACACTCAGACACAAAACAAATGCTCGTGCTCATCTCACAAATATTTGTCGCTTGTGGTAATCGAAACCACGACCTCTAGTATAGCAGTCAGGGTCACTAACCAATAGACCGACAGGCCAGTCAATGTGCCTGGCTATTCTGCCTAAACAATATCATACTTACTTTAATTTATTTTCGAAAACATCGAATAGATCCTACTTCTATTTTCGTTTTATAAAAAAGCAGGAAGCCTTTTAAAGGATCCCAAATAAAATGTTCCCGAAGTCGTTCTGCGGGCTGGCAAAGGTCACGCCTGCACACGGATGGCGTCGTTTGCAGTCGGCTCTGAATTAAAGCATCGCGGCTACGTGCGACGCTCGCCAAAACAACATATTTTCGATACGGAACACTAACTACAAGTTATTATAACAATAAAGAATACGGAAGATAATTTAGGCGAATATATTTTAACTTAATTTTAAGTAAAGCCGAAAAGGACGTCTTCTTTGTGTACTTATTTTCTGCAAACTGCGAAACAAAATTCCAAAATGAAGACCATATTGAAACTGATTTACATGGCAGAAGCTTAAAAATTTGAACTTTATCATAAAAAGTCCATTTCGTATGGCCTATAAGTACTACGATAAATAAAAACCGTTCCAATTGAAATAGACATTAAAGCGAGTGAAGTCTCAACTATCGCTTCAATATCGTAATAGGCGCACGATGACGCGCGGTCTGATAATCACTGATCCTTCTAATTGATCGCCGGTAATGGCCGGCGGCGTCAATCGTACATATCTAATTAATTGGTGCGACATAATAGATACATCTGTCCCCGTTATTACTGCACTCGACTAATTGTGACGTCATTGGAGCCTGACACCTGATTGATGCAATGTTTTAAGTATGACGACATCTAGGTACTATAGGTTTTCCATTACAACTTGGCAATGTCAAATTTTATAAGTTACTACACGCCAATTGGTAAAAAAACATACGTACTCATTATTTCTCCAAAATATTTACGTATAGAATAAAGGAATAAGAAAATCCATTTCCTTCTGAGAACTGCTACTATTTTCATCCAAAATCGAGTGTAACCCCACTTACCCCACTGACATCAAAACTTACTCAAGCCATCAAACGTCAGCGCATTGACAACGCCTTTGTAAATCACCTTAAAATAAACTCGCTGTTATTTTCGTTGCGAGTTTGTAGCGAGATAAAATGCTAGCACTTGTGCATACAGGATGAGATTAGCTAGCTTGGAATGTTCCAATATTGACACCGCCTTCGTCGCCATATTGATCTGATGCGAGTTTTAGATGTTACCTTTCAGTTTATTTTGTTACTACTGCACTGGTTATTTTGATCGTATTCCCTTAGCAGTTTGCTTTATGCATTTTTGGAGAATTGGAATTTGGTTTTGAATCTTTACCCAGAAGCTCTAAGAAATGTACTAAGCGTATAAGTATTTTCTATGGATAAGATTGCATATTCATCGTACCTATTCAATTGAAATGCTTTATGATGTGTACCAATTACAGACTTGAAATTAAAACATAATTACTTACCGCCAAGTAACTGCATAGACACATACGTCCATACGTTGTATAAAGTATAAAAACTCACTGCCATTAAACATTAATTAAGTAAATAAACTTAGAAAACAGAAAGTATTTGCTTACAGAGCCAACAGCAATAATAATAATACTTCGCTTATCTAATCCAATTAACTTGAGCAAATAATCAACATAATTCATGAGATTAAAATGCTATTGATGTTGGTTCGAGATAATATCAACATGATTATTCAAAGGGCTGCTCGTATTTGATACAATGTTATATTATTTCGATGGTTTTAACTTCATAATTAATTAAATACAAAGAAAGGTTCTAGTTTCTTACTATAAAAACGTTTGTACAAAGTCTTTAGCTATAGTGCCTTTCAAGACCTGTGATTTAGAGGTAAAAGGCCTAGACTGTTATAACGGGGGTCGTGGTTTCGATTTCCACCTAAGACAAATGTTTGTGTGATGAGCACGATGATTTTCTCTGTGTCTGGCTGTAATTTGTGATATAAGTAGGTTCATCACTTGTCTAGAACTCATAACATAAGCTTAGCCTAGACCGAGACTAGATTTCGTTATGTAAAAGCTGTGGAATATTGTGTAAGCTGCTCAATGTAAGTAGATAAATATTTATATATATTAGTTATTTTGACTTTGATGATATAACTTAAAAAATATAAAACTTAATTTTGAGGAACATTTTTGTCATGAAAGTCAAGGATTAGAAAGAGGCCTAAACCTGGTTTGTGCGATAAAAGGTCATCGTGCATAAGTAATGATGAGATTATTATAAGAGGCCTACAGCTCTAAGCTGGGTATTTGCAAGTCTCTTTTAAAAATAAAAAGCTATTGGTGGGTTCTTAGTTAAAATATTTTTATTATATACCAGTTTCAACTGACAAATCCTTAAATACTGTGGTCTTTCAGAAGTTTGTAAATACGACCTACACGTTACCGCCATTGTTCTTATCAAAACCCTCCCTAAAATATAACCACGTATAGTTTTTGATTGTTTACAGACCTGGATGATCACACGACAATAAGCTTTGTTTTTGTTTAATTCCCGTAACTCACATTAGCATAGTATAACAACGTGAATTAGATAAACAGAGCGACTAATACCTTGTACCGTTATAATTGTACCAGCACTATTGAATTAGAGGCATTGTCTGTACTCAGTACTACCTACCGGAAACCACTTTGTATTGTTATGTAGCACTTCTCGATAGTCAAATGGTTGGCAGACGACTAACAGTGTTAACTTTTTAACAATCAAAAAAATTGTTAATTCATATTACTTGAGTGTTTTTGAAACTAGGAAACCAGGAAAAAGTTCCTGAGTACAGGGGTGAAAGAAAGAAGATGATATTTATTTTAGAACCTTGATCAGGTTGAGAAATGGATATAAATAATATCTTCTAGAGTCCTTCTTCAAATGAACGCCGTTACTCTCAGTAGTTGCCGAACGCTACGGTACATGGTTTATTATAAAACTAAGTCTTGATAAAACTCAAGACATGCAAAACTCCTAGCATTAAGTAAGCGTTGTCTTTCATGTGCTCGTACAAAAGCACATATAGCCTTACGTAAGTTAGTATATACGAGTACATTATACAAGTCTTTAACTATTTGCTCGAAACATGAAGCGACTAAGAGGCGCTCGCGAGGCATGTGCTAACCTCCCTTCTAATTGATTCCGGATTTACAAAATACAGCGATAGTTTAGTTACAGAAGGTTTACTTACCGCAAGACATGATACTAGCAATAGCAAAATAAAATTTATTATTTTTTCTGTTGAATTATGACCGAAATGATTAGCTTTTTATTATGACCAAATGTAGATATTAAGTCTTGTTATTTAACTTTTAAACAATTTAAAATCAGTCTATTTATTAATTAAAGCAACAATTAAACATGAATATATGATGAAAGTATTGATTTAAATTGTCTGTTTAACATTGCAAAATTACAAAACACACTAGTAGTCACATTTTTCCTTTAATTCATATACCAAATACTTCTGCTTATCTCTTAGTTGTGTGTGTGTGCTCGACATTCTCGATCGCATGTATAATGCGAGGTAAACAATGGTACGTGCTTACCCCGTGTCATTACAGGCGCAATTATAATATTGCGTTAGTACTGCTCGTGGCCGTGAGAGGAATACAGAGTAAACAGCCTTGTGCAGGTGGATGGCGGGGCCTTGGAGCGGGGATCGATCTGACTGCTTTTAAAGACTTTATAATTTTGTCGTACAAAGACTAAGTTTTAAGGGGACTGGTTAGGTATTTTTTGGTTTGTCCGAAGAGATTTAATTATGTTTTATTTTACTATGGCCTGTTGCACGAAATATCAGCATGCAATCTCGTTTTCTAAATTAATTGAATGTTAATTACCTTCAAGTAGATATATATTAATAGTTGTACATAGTAAACTTTAAAAGTCGTAATTATTTGTTGTTTTAGTTCAATAAATATTTGTACTACAATGTATGCTTGTTCAAAAAAAAACCTTATATAATATGATGATTATTTTATAATAATATTTTTCTTAAACACCGATTACCTTGCCATAAACAAGGTGTCAAAATAATGAAAAAGCTTCGAGAATTTTCAACCGCGCCGGAGTGTCACCGTATTTAAAGTACATTAATCATTTTTAAGAGGCCCCTAACTTATTTTCGTGAAAATATCAATCAACTTAGCGTGATCTCCGATTATTTAATTGAAGCGGAGTTTTGACAAGACACTCCACTCGATTTTTATCAATATCACATTTTGATTGATGAACTTGTTGGTCTTGCAAATAGTCTCAACGGTTGTTTATTGCTCTCCTTAAGAGTTGATTTCTAATGTTGGCTTGAATATGCGGTGTAATCTTTAGAGTAAAAATGTCTGTATTTACTACAGCCAAGGAATTTGCATGTGAAATTCTCTACCCATATAAAAAAACAGATATCCTGGTATCATCGTGTATACTTCATCCGATTGAATTTGTATTATTATCATAGTAAAGAATATTTACGGACAAAGGTTTTGAAAAAAATATAATTGTATAATTAATGTAATTATTTAGTGGTTTACTGACTCGGTACGGGTTAATTATATCATTTTGTCCTTTGATATCGATAATGACATCATTGTTAATTAATGAATTAGCCACATATAATGCAATTAATTAACGTTAATCGCGATGTATATGACATGGCGATTGCTTGAATTTAATTACCGGTAACACTACCTGTACTGGATTTAGAAATCATGAAAGATTAGACTATTAATAACACAACTGAAACCCTTATCTAATCAACAAACAACACCCACGGTTGTAACGTATAAGTTTTTGAATCTAAATAGAACATTGACTACGCCGTAGCTATTTGTAGCGCTACGTCATACTCTGTAGCATACCTGCTACGAGTACATACTTTACTGAAAGTCATGATTTTCGTACATTAAATGTTAACGTATCCACCAATTCCTTGTAAATTGATCTTGTTGCATCACGTTGTTAATACATTAGGCTAATAATATACCACGTGTGATTGATTAGCACGTGTATATGATACGTTTGTTCAGGTGCAACAACCACGGGATGTGCGGTAGGCTGCAAGCCACAGCACCGACATCACCAATTACCATCTCCTTTGTACACAATAATTATTGGCAGCGCGACGTCTGGAGAGGCCCGGGATTCATTGTGCGAATCTAATTTATTCCCGTGAATAGAGTGAGCTCTTTTATGTAATATGCTCATTATGTGCCCCGGAGTGCGCCCGCCAGGGCTGACAATGAACACATTATGAAGTATTTCGGTGCACCGCTCTTTAGCGTATTCGATGCAGTTGGGAAAGTGTATTGTGTTTTATAAAAGTTTTTGTGCTGCAAAGAAATATGTTTACGCTTTGTTCTCTGTTATGACAAAAGTAACAAATTGTTATTTGTGTTCATAATTTTATTACATGACAAATAGAAATATTTATGTTTTAAGTTTTGAATCCAATTCTCATTCAGTTTCCAATATTTTTAACACACACAACAATGCAGACAGATGTGGACTATAGATATTTGATTACTTACATATGTACATTATAATGACAACAAGGCAATACAAAAAAAAAATGAAATTGCGAACGTATCTTATTAGACACATATGACTCGTTTGACCATGTGATGTGTTAGTGTTAGACAGCCCTGCGCCGCGGCTCCGCCCGACGCATTAGCAGCGCGAGTGCCAACAATGAGACAAGCCCGAGATTATTCCCTAATGTTGCCTTTGTTTAGTAACGAGCGAGCAAATTGTGCCCCATAGCCCTTTGTGCCCAAAGAACTAGTTTCTGTATGTTTAACGGATATTAATGTGATACCTAATTAATGGTGACACCTATACAAGTGTAATTAAGTGTGCTCATTATCTCCGCGTTGTACTCTGACCATTGTAATGATTATTGTGATGTGAAGCGTTTTTGTCAGTTTAACGTGGATAGTAGACACGTGTGAAGCTATTTGTTTTCAAATAACTATACATGCGGGACATTATAATACTGTTACGTTATAACTAAAATATTTATATCATCCTCTAAACTTCTTAAATTGGAACCTGCTCTATACTTTTGAAATAAATCTCTAATGTACTACTACGTCACGTACACACTAAGACATCGCGACACAACAAAATACATAGCTTAAACAGTATCGAGGACACTTTAAGCAATGTCTTAAACCTACCAAAAATAGTGCACATCCGATCCACAACATTAGTATTATAATTTATAGCAGTGTGCAGCAGTGTAAGGCCGCCCGGCAAGCCTATTATTTAGTGAAGTAGTTTGTCCGTAATGGCGGCCGTTCCCGCCATAACGGGCTGCTCTGACAACGGCCGACACAAACTCATAATATAAAAACATTATGAAGATACGAGCACGTGAAACTATCCTAAATATATAGGTGAGAGCCATTCGCCGTATCTAAATGTGTTCAGGGAAGCATTGGCTTGTGCGTAAGTGCGCTATTTTGATCTCGGAATGGAAGAATGCATCAGACGATTATTACACTATTGTTACCTTCGAGGCTTTCCGTCTTTTTTACTCTGATAAATTTCCTCGTTACGTCTATGTACGTGTGGGAAAGTGTACAAACAAAAACCCTTTCTGGTTAAAATTGCGAATTCTTGAATAGGTAAGTCCGCCTTATAATTTCCTATTTTCTTTCTGTTCTCGTCACTTTTTTGTAACAATGTACAAAACGCAATTTGTTCTACTTTTGTTGATTGTAGTTGTTTCTTTGCCTTTGTTAGTTCGACAGCCTGGATAATAATGGAACTTGAAGTACCTTTAGCAGCACTTGACACGTAATCGAGTGTTTAGTACACAACACGAGTGGACAAGGTACACAGGATGGTTTCTACGCGGGTTACGATTTGTAATTTGAGTTGAATTCGTCTTAATTTACCTTAAAATATTCTGTAACCAATTGATCATTAAAAGCATAAAAATAGTAAAATCAGATGTTATTTTTCGGAAGTGTTAATATACATTTAATATAATACTCTTCATTTTTACTTTTATGCTTCAACCTATGAGTTCCTCAAACATATTACCAACTCATCAACTCCTACATCTGAAATAACTTGAAATAATCTGCATAGAACACGATCGTCAACTTTTAACTGTGTGCAAATAAAATTATGTGGCGCATAATTGATGGGTTCGTTCAATCAATTAATTCTATTCATTAATATTCAGACGCCGGAGGTGACGATGAAAAACGGGGGAAAAATGAAAGGGGACCCCAACCCAACTCCTTGGACCCCTCGTGTTCAGAGGAATACGACTTAAATATTATTTTATAATTTGATTCTTTAAGTTTTCAACGAGTTAAGAATAAATTCCGTTATGTATATCCGTTGAATATAAGGGAAAGGAATGTAATGTGAAAGTATATGACTATTGAGGTGACTTACAAGACATCGGATTGGAATATATCTGGAATTATTGTAACCATCCAATCAAATCAATTATTTATATTACACCTAAAACATGGTACGAGAGATGCCACAATTTATAATAATGAAAAGTATCACACATAAACTTTATTGCCCTGATTAAATATAAACTGTTCAAATAATTTTCTCTTAATAACAAAGACCGAATTCGATTGAATTTATAAAAAAAATGTGGTATTGTCTCCTGTAGCCTCGTTTGTCCGTGTAGCGCAATCATCCGATTGCCATGTTTACGCAGCGCAATAGAAAACGTTGGTATTACAGAGGACAACACTCGGGCCCAGGGGAGCCGGGCCCCGTACACTGGAGGTGCGAAAATATTAGCCGCGCTTCTTCATTACCGTGTTGGCTTTTACACAAATTACACGCTCACTATTTACATTAATATTTTATTTTTAACACAAACCTAAGAGGGAATCAAGATTTGAAAATTTGTTGTTGATTAATTAATCCTTAATCTGCTTAGTACGTCTCGAGATAGTCTGAAATTTCTGTGGTTTGTTGATGCTGATTATATTTTAATAATTTTACAGACTCAAAGGCGACTTGAAAGTTTCAGAGAAAGCTAACGTATCAAATTATTACGTTGTTTATATACTTTTAATTAAGATAACAAATACACAGAAAATGTTTTTAAATTAATTTTCTTGAATTATTTGTTTTTCTCATAACCGCAGTCCGTTTTTTGCTGAATATTAAAATACAACGTTGACAGAAGGCACAGATTACATAATAACTCGAGCTTTATTAAACCCGATCGCCCACCAGGCTGCGGCTGTGGCCCGAACTCCAACAACGTACGTACTTATTAGTCTTTGAATATTTATAATTTACCGCGTGTGGTTGAAACTTTTGGCCGCCACTATACGTAGGAGTCAGAAACTATCGCGAGCTATTGCTCTATTGGGTAGCGGTGTGTTTGCTTAGGCCGGGGCTGGCTTTGCGCAGCAAATATCATTTGCCACCCGATTCTGCCGTAATAGATTTTTATTGAAGCTATTCAAAATGAGCGTGATCCTCTGTCAGCTCGCCAGAGAAATCAGATATTATTGTGACTTTTTGTTCCTTTTCACTTACCTAAGAAAATAATGATGTTTTTGTGTTAAAAAAAACTGCTGGTAGAAGATTAAAAGGGTTTGTGAATGTGAGCTTGCTGTTTACTTTTTCCAAATGTACAGTTGGCTTCATTATTTTTCAAATAAATTTTATCTCTGCACATGACACAATCAGAATAGCTGCGTCTCTTATTATTTACATATCAAAAAGTCATACTGATTTATTTTCAAACTTGCAGTCGTTCAGATCGTAAATAACGTCGTTTTATAGAAATAAAATGAATTTCCATGTCGCACGTTCCTCGTTTGGTTTCGACTCAAACTCTCAGCTTTATGTAATCGTGAATCTAAACAAAAGCCGAGAGTTTTCTTTTTAATTCTGTGAGCTCTAGTCTTTTGTCTTTACCTTTTTATTCTAAATTTCCGTGTAATGTGTGTACTCTATCGCAAGAGTTTTTTTGCGTACTTTACAAAGTATTTTAGGGCCAGACGTGTGTTGTTTATATTCGCAATGGTTTAGGAAAAGAAGTAGATGTCATGGATATTTGAAAAGTGTGTTCCTACGTTATGGGCTTATTTTTCACGTTTGTGCACGGATTTGAAATATTCCTTTTCTTTTAGTATCGGTATTTCAATTACTCTATCAAAATCCATTATTGTAATTGAACCTCTCGCTCGATCGTACTAATAAAGTACATCGGATTAATGTTCTCAATGATTTCCGCGAATTGCTTTCAAAATAGGACTCGTGTTTGGTTCCTGCATATTTTCAGAATTTTCAGTAAAATAAAAGCATTTTTACGTAAAGCCAAATGAATTAAATTCAAATCCGATATGACCTAGATCCGATTCATCCCAATCAAGTATGTTTTAACATGATCTGACTAGTTTGTGTTAGCAAGCCTGACCTGTTGAGTTCGCCAATCAATTACGTAGTGCAGCTCAGCCCCAAATGGGCCCAATTTGTGAAACGTTGATTTTTTCAATGATTTGCTCGGATTTTAAGCCTGATGTTTGTTCCTTTATTAACCGACAATCAATGGATTTCCTGCGATGTTTTTTAAATGTTTGTGCAGAAATTTATAAAAACATTCCATGTCGAAATTGAAAACACAACGGTAAATGATTTTATTTTGTCAATAATATTATTTGTTCCTACCCGAATAAATAGGTTCTAAATAAATTGCAATTGAAAATATTGGTCACACGGAAGCTATTGGAAACTTAATCGAAATGTTGGATTTTGATTTATTTGATTACTCATAATACCGACGTAGCAGTGTATGTTTAAATCGCACTAATTGAAACTTGGGTCTAAAATTAGTCCGTAAAAGGCGTATAATTGGGGTCATTCATACGTTTAACATTAACGGTAAGCCTAGGTGTGACGAACTAATTAGGTTTAGTGCATGATTTCAGCTTTAATGCGGTCCATTCAGCCAGGACTCGGTGCTGATAGGTGCTGAATATTTCATTTGTGAAGCGAGTGTTGACTGCCTATTGAATAAAAGTGGAGAAGTGTTACTGTTTGGGTACAGTCAGTAATGAGTTCAGTCAAAAAACATAAATATTAAAATATTAACACTTATGTAGTGTTTGTGAAAAAAAATATAAGTACATACGCAACCAGTGTAGGTATCTTGAATATTAGGTACAAAAAAGGTGAGTACGTGATTGTGACAATCAAACACAGATGATAATCCTGCTTTGAGTTCAAATCACTCTCGCACTCCCAACCTAAAATTTAAACGAGAAATAAATTAGACATATTTTTTTTAATAATACAAAAGCTCTAAATTATCGGCTCTTTATCGTCCATTAATTAGCCCAATCCAGTTTGTTTTAACTAAGAGAGCAGTTAAGTTTGGGGGCAGTTCAATTTGGTTAGTCCTAAGTAAGCAGTGACTCCGTAGGGCTGGTTAAAGTCCCTTTGCAACAATTTGCTGGTAACTGTCGAATTGCCAATATTGTTGTGTTTGACTACTTCGATTAAAAGTTTCGCTTCAGAAGCAAATCGCGATTTGCTAAGAGAAAAGTTGAGATTTACGACTTTCAGGCAGACTTCTAAAGTTAAGAGGTACTTTTTAAAGTATGAATAATAGATAAGTTAATTTTACAAAACCAACACTTATAAACCATGTAATGGCGATACGTTACTATTACTACGACTCAAAGGACCTAATATTATTGCCGCTGTGGAAGATTCTATGTCTTCATGACTGCCATGGGTAATTATTTCTTAGACGCGAAATTGAGTTTTTGCAGGTTGAGTTGACGGGTTAACAGAAATAGTATCAAAAACACTATCTTATTATAGTACCATTATGAAAAACCTGTTAAGTGTAGGTCGGACTCGTGACAACTAGGGTGCTGTACAAATAGCCTAAAGAAAATCGGTACATTTAACCTTTTGGGTGAAGACCCTTAAAAAGAACTGGTTATAGTGAACTTATCGTTTCATGGATGTAATAAATTTGATTGAAATGAAATAAAAAGAAAAGGAAGGTTTCCCACCAGCTTTTTACCATTAGCCTAGTAAAGACTACAAAAACATATTTAACATTCGCGTGATAATATCTAAGCAAAAACAATTCACGTAAGAATATTCTTGTGATATTTTCAGGACTATTTTCTTAAATAAAAACACATAAGGTAAAAAAGAAAAGACATGTAGGTGTCTGGCATTCACTAAGGTCTGAGTAGATTAGGCTGGAGCTACAACGTCGTCGCAAGTCCTATAAAAATGTTCATGTTGCCTTAAGGTACTGTTTCCACACAACATATAAAGAATATATTATTTTCATTATTTTTTTTGTGATTTCTAAGTTATTGAAAAATGGTTTTGTTTCTACATATTTATGCAAATAAGTTTTCATGGAACTGAAATACTTAACCTCAGTCACATCGCCAATTTGCCATCTGTTTGTTTCCTTACAAAATTAATGATTCCCGTAAAATTCCCTTGAGTACTTAAACTGCTGCATCATTTAGTAATGAAACGTCCTCACGATAGTTACTGCAAGAAAAACTGCTAACATAAAACAATTAGACCAAGCTTTTATTAAGTATCGTTCGATTAAACAATACTGATAAATTCTAACACTTGTATGTCACCAACAATTTCCAGCTACCAAGCTTGGAAAACGGCCCTTAAGAGCTGCCATTTAAGCCGGGCTCAGATTGAGCGGTCTCCTCATTGTCCTAAATAAGCAAACTGTTCGCAAAGACAACACGTGTCACTCCCGCGAATCAACTTACTCGTAAAGAAATTATATGAAAACAATCTAGCCGTGTTTGTTTTATGGGATTTTTATGGTGAGCCGCAACACGTTCAGCTTGAATGGAATATTTCCGGCACTCCGTCAAACTTATAAAGCTCATTGCCACTGTTGAACTGTTTTATATTGTTTCTAAATCACTTTTATGTCATGCCCACTAATATGAATAGAAGTTGAGTAAAAATGTGGTGTGTTAAAAGTAGACTATCGGTGTTTTCTGAATTTAGTATCTTACGTCCTGGATTACTAGACGACAAATTCCTATTCATATTGTTACTAACTCCTTGGTCGTATACGTTTTCTCGCACTTAGTCATGGAAAGTAGTTGTCATAGTAAATCAGATCAGCTGATGTTGCAAGAGGGAGTTGCTCTCACTACTCGTGACTTCTCCGCGCTGTTGTGACGTCACTGCATTATGTTCAGCGGTACTGTGACGTCATGAGCTGCTAGCCCCGTCTTTTTCTTTACGTGTAATTTTACAATGGTATTATTTTGCATTTCACATAAAGCCTCTATGTTAGTGAATATGATTTATATCACACATGAATTGGAAATTTGGTTTGTTTCAAGTTTCAAGACTATGACTCATAAAATGATCCTCAAAATATAGTTTCTGAAAATTTTTAGCATTCAATGTAACGTTCTTGCTTGGCTGACGACTGTAGCAGTAGATATTATGAATACGTGATGGAACGCACTTGTACTTATTCCTAATGCTAGACAATACAGGTGAGACATTTTACATGTAGGAAACTTGTCACCCATTATTCAGGATAACTTATAACAAAACAACACACACTGCATTGCCGCATCAGTTAAACGAAAAACCTCAACAGGCGTACAAAAAGAGCATTAGTGCTTCCGCGAGCGTAGTGACAAGCGGACGCGATAGATGGCGTTGTGCCGCCGTAACTCGCGCGGCGCGGTGCAAATCATCGTAAAAAGTTTCACAGTCCACCAGGGCTGCCAGTTGCAAGAGAATTCACCTTGAATGTGCTTGGATGCAGTTTGTTCGTTTTGACTGGACTATTTGGATATTACTTATTTCCCACCGACTGAAGGTTGAGTGGATTCAAATTTTGGATTACATACCGCGCCACGCCATCATTTAGATTGAACTAATAATATAAATATATCATAACTGTTCTATTAGAATACAAATGTTATCGTTTTTATTTGCCAAGTAGTTTACTAGGATTTAAAATAGAATACCAGTGACTTAACACTTACAAAAAAAGAACTTATTTTTCAGAATCCATTTTCTTTTAAGAGAATTGATAACATAAAAGCGAGTGATCGTTTGATTCTTCTTATACGTATGTAAATAGAACGAATAGATCAGGGTAATTTAAACATAGCATGGCAACACACGGTCCCCGTCAACAGTTTTATAGTTGTGAGCGATAAATACAGCCGTACGAGTGTTTTCAAGTAAACTCGGTAATCGAATACGTAGTGCACTAAATATTTTTTACGTCCCAACGAATAGCTTCGAATAATGTACTCGAGTCAGCCCGCTCGATTGGCCCAATAAATATTCTGATGGAAAAAGTTGGAAGAAATATGTGTATTGGCTGTGTTCGACGATTATACACTAGAAGCAGTCATTTTATTTGTACGATGTGAATTTCTACATCATTTGTCTTATGCAAAAGCTTTTAAGGCTTTCTTCGAACTTATGCAGTCAACGTGCTTACACCTCATCTTTTAATATAGAGAGGGCTTACAGTACACAACAACGACTGTTGCTCTGTTACTTATCGGACGTAATCCGAGTATGAGCTGTTTGATTGCGTCATTTTACAAAAGTCAAAAGCTATCGGATAAAACTCTAGGATCAGTCTCTGAAGCGAACGAGTTTTTTGGAACTTGGTATTTCATGATTGTTATCTTGCCTTCTAGTTAGGCCGCTGAAATGGTCAGCTCGAGATGCGAAAAGTTTCTTTAACGAAAGTAAACGAGAGACCAAGTCAATAAAAAATAAAAAGGGTCGGCTTATTTCTGAAACAGAGACGTGTGCCGACGACGTTAAAAAAAAGTTAACACTCAAGCAGACCTAGGTAATAAAACCTTTTTTTGATTACACCTACAATTCCGGGGTTTTATCTGTCAAAGGGAACTCGTGACCTGTACACATAAAAAGTTGCAACGAAATTTTAGACTATCCATTTAGCTCCATTTAACCTAATTCTTGCGTCCATAAAAATATGTTTTATGATCCAGATATGGTTGGACGTTAGGGCGCAAAATAAGAAGTTTCAGAAGGCTTGAGGTAATAAAACTAAGGATAAAATCGAAATTAGTGGCAGTAAAATGCACATTGATGAATCGCAAATAGATACTCAGCAGTCGAAAAGATTTCCACTCGTAGTTTTAAGGACGACTATGCACAGAATACACAAATTCCTTTTCTATTTCTTATAAGTATCATACGATGTGTTGGCCCCATCACTATCCCCTCATAGGCCACAAACTGTTTCTTACTCTTTGAAGTGCTCCACCTGTCTACCACAGGAACAACAGCGATCTAAAAACACGTCTGAGATGTCATAGAGTCATGGCGCCAAAACAATTGCCTGCATCGGCATCGGTGTATTTTGGACGGAGTAAACCTTCTAGTGCAATCGATAGGGTCGTTATCCCGGGTATCGGGAGCCAGTGACGCGGGCGAGTCGTAAACTTCCCGCCGATGTGATATGGTGGCGATAAAAATAAACTATCAATTGCACACGTGCGCGCTTGGTCATTTTGTAATTAATTTTGTTGATAGCCGCACTTGGTCGGCTGTTGATTCTCTCGAATGTTCTGTGATTTGCGGATATGGTTTTTGAATGAATTTTAATTTTAATAAAGTTAATTTTAAAACTGCATTTGTAGTCTCAGATGCCTGCTCTGTTAAGGATTCTTTTACAGCTGTTTATGGAGATGACGTTACAGTAACATATACATATATAATTTGGTTGAATTTGGATATAACGTTTGTTTTTATTGGCCTAATGAAAGTTATTGCTATTGATCATTCAGTATCTCTTAGTTGTGGTTATTACACTTCAGCTCGGCTTATGTAAATAGGAAACCTATGTAGCTGGGGTAACAAATAATTTCTTCTGAAAGTTATTCTTACCTCTTCTGTTCTAATTAAGTTGAATTCTAAAACATCGGCAAACCTCTAGTTGTTCTACAGCCTCCAGACAACCTTTATAAATAAACATAATCCCGCTTAGTTACGTGCTCAAACCCTCACTCTTACATAATACCCTCGTCTATTCAATAAAAAAAACTAAAAATTACTTCCTAACAAGAAATCCGAGGATTTCTATTACAATTTTTGACGTCATAAAAAGATACACTCCATTTTCGACCCGTATTATAATATTTTCGCTTCGAGTTTGATACATGACGTTTCCAACTTCCACTGAAAAGTTCTTAGTCGCTCGACGTAAGGTCTATTTTCCTACGATATAAATGTAAAACAATGTTTGTTTTCATGTATAAATAATTCATTGGTGCCGACCGCGTTGGATTAACTCCGGTACGCAAAACTGTTCATCTTTCAGTTAGTTTTTAGCGGGAGAACTATTAACATAAATGGTTTTGTTTGAAATGTTTCCCGACCGACTATTTAGGCTTGTGTGGACTGCTTTATGTTAGGTGTTTCATTTGTTAATTAACCTTTTCAGTAATACGTATTCAGAATTTCGTGTTGAATTTTCGAGTACTGTAATATTTTTAGTACATATTTGATGATGTTTTGGTGGCCTGGAGGGATGAGATTTATTCGTGTTACGCTGCGGTTGCAGTGTTACTACGTTTTGATAACTGTTTTATTTCACTAGTAAATATTTATGTTATTTAAACTCTGATGATAGAGAAATTTGTTTTTTTGGAAGCGTGATATTTTATTCACAAATCTGTTTTAGTTTTACCACTAATTTCAAATAAGTAGAAATTCATTTTACATTAGTTCCGGATTGAAAATCAATTCAACGAAAAGCAGGAATAGCTTGACAAAGTTGTTTCTGTGAACGTTGAGTGTAGAGAGTAGGTTTTAAAACTGCTGTGTTCATGTAGCTTGTTTGGAAATGGAGTGTAATTAATTATTCATAGGACATCCCGTAGTAGCGAGTGTGAGCTATTTATTTTGAATGTTGAGCAAACAGGGAAAGTTGTCGACCGCAGCCGCCCGAACTACCTGAATTTATTAGTCCCATAAACTGATTTTACTTCATTATCGCAAAAGTTAGATGAAACAATAAATAAACTGGAGCGCGTGAGTTACTGCGACACACTCATTATAATGATGGTTTTAACGTAGGCAGTTTGGATGTGCTGTAATTAAGTCATTAAAATGTAAAACTATTATAATACCGGTTTGTAATTTTTGTTCGAATGTTAGGATGTGGCTTTCTTCGAATTTTCGAAACTATATGAACATACGTTTTTACTTTTCTTTCCAATTCCTGAGTGTTTACAATGATGTTTAATTTTGACAGTTGTTTAAATTTCGCAATGCCTTTTTCCCAGGCATCGCAGCCCACTGTACAAGACAAAAGACTGTTGTGTTATAACAAGTAATATATGTTAAGTACCTCGCGAACTTGAATTCTCCAACTGATTTAAAGTCACATAAATGGCAACAAGTTTGGCGTCGATGGGACAAGGCACTGTTTATAGACGCAACTTAAGTATCTTTGACTTTACCCGCATTTAATGCTGCTCTGTTGCTCTAAAAGAGTGAGCGATTGTACGCGAAGCCCTGAGAGCTTTAACAATCAATGCTTAATTTTTATTCAGATAATTTATTGGGTTTTTGTTTTTGTTTCTATTATAATGTAAATAATTTCTTTTTGAAATGAAATTGCTTTACGCGCGACGAAGGTTAACGGGACGACAATGCAACAGAAGTTACGTCCGTTATGGCAATATGGTGTCAATTTTCTGTACCATCCGGTCTTTATTGTATATGAAACTTCAAATTATGATGTCTCTTGTTGCGAAATGATTCAATTTGTCTAAATGTCTAAAATACATTTCGTTTATGTCAAACAATCAAAGCATACCTAAAGCAATTTACTCATACTTTAATATTCAACTCAAATTAATAATCCAAAATAATTTATTACAAGCCAAATAACATAAATAAATGATGAAATTACATCCATAAAAACGTAATACAATCTATTCTAGAATGCGTAAAGTACTGCAGACGTACAAGTGTCTAGTCTGCAGTTATTTCTGCAACAAGTTGTGCTAACTGCAACGGAATTGGCAACTCTTGGACAGTGAATAATTCATGAAGTGCCCGCGAACAGGGAACAGGGAACATCACCCTGCTGTGCGGGGTAAGCAGGGCGCAACACTTTAACTATGAATGCCTTAATCTTGTGGGGCTCGCGTTTTTGTGTGATACTATCTGGACGTCCAGTCGAAACAATTGTCTTTGTTTCATACTGTTGCTTTGTTTTTACGCATTAGTAAAGTAGCTGTCATGAGTCGTTGATAAACTTTTACTACACTTTTTTATGCATTAATGAATGGATAATAATTAAAATTGTTACCGTCTAGAGGATGGCGTCAAATTATTTAAATTGGGCTTTCTAGCAATCACAAAAAATAAGGTGCTCTTTAACAACATCTTCTTCATGGTTTCTAAATACTTAAACTTCTAATAGGTATTTCACTTTATTTCCACATCACAAATTTACTGAACTAAGTAAACACGCTCCAATCGATCACATATCATACACTTAACTATAATACAATCACACAAACTTGATTCCCACGTTCACGAACACACACAAATAAAAAGTTTCCCAAACTTGGCCGGGGGCGGCGCCGCGCGACAATGTTATGTGTTTACAGATCGCTTCGGTTATAGTTCGCCAGATAACTGTTTATAACTTCCAATATAAGGAAGATAAATATGTTCACATATTTATGTGAGAACCTTGTGTGTAGTTTAATCAGAAATCACCAAGCAGCAAGCCACTCAAGTGAAAGTCCTTGTTTTTCCTTTGTTTGGATGCAGAGTTTGCTGTGCTGTAGCCCTGTAAGGCATATGTATATGTTGACGCTAATATGGTCAATTTGATTTAAGCAATTTAGCACATTTAAAATGGCAAAATTTAAAAATCTGAAACAAATTTGATCTATCATTCGGCGCAATCCACGACCCTCTTCATCTTTATTTCAGAAAATGCCTCTAGAACAAGATTCGCGACCAAAATGCTTCGAAAACAATATTGTCACATTCCGTTGACAAGCCATACACAGGACACACTAACAGCCGCATATTTTCATATGTTCAAGAGGAGTTTCCGTAATAACACATGTCCGGTCAGCTGCAGTTGCTCAGAGCGCCACTTATTGACTTGCAGTTCGATATATGTGTGTTGTCTTGTTGCGACGTGCGCGCACTTCGACTCGAATTATTGCGTCGAGTAACCGGTGTTTGGAGTTATGCGATCTCCGATAATATGTGTTTGTGTAGCTTATAAATATAAAAAAATAAAGTTTCGTGCCTACTTTCTAGTTTCATTGAATACTTAAAATGCGGTTGGCTTATGAACATAATTATCTTCATCTTTTTACCTCTGTAGCTACCCACTGATGTAAAAGTGTCCGTTAGCTTATGTTAATAAAATATATACAAAGCCAATAAAATTTACTTGCCTGTCGAGCGAAGTATCCAATAAAATTATAGTTCAACTATAAAACTTTTAATTATTCCTAAAGCTCATATGTTTTTAACACCGTAACGACTAAACCATATTTACAACAGCTATTTCCTTAGAGTTAGAGTGATTTATGGCATTATTTTAGCATTAAACGGGTAATTGAGTGAAGCGTCCATTTAAAATCAACAGCCGCTAGCCGGAGCGGGCCGGAGCGGCCGGCGCGGTTACGTCACGAACTAAGTTTATGGCTTTACCCACCGGGTTCCGAAACTACGCTAAAACCTAATTATCTCCTAAACCAGCTAATATTGGTTAACATACAAGGGGAGTCCGTCAGTGTTAAGGAATACCTTATGTAGCTGTGCTAAAATAAATCACCCTACTTGTTTGAAATGGTTGCAAATGCATGCAATTTGAGGATTTTAACTAAAACTATATTTCACACTAATAGAAAACTGAAAAAATACTATTTAAAAAGCGTTAAGAACACATCTTCAGCCCCGTTATATGTAAACGTTTATATATTGCGTTCAGTAAGGTACTTCATAAATATCCGAGTCCCAAATAAAACAAAGTGCAGAACAAATCGGCCCAAATTGCTGAATTCCCCTAAAAAGGTACAGGACTGTCCAACAAAAGTAACAATTACATAATTTGTTCTAAACAGAAGCTGCTTTTACAGCCACTGAAAGGCAACTATTCAATGTCGATTCGATTTATTTTAATTCACCTCGAACTTGTAACGGGCTGTTCTTAGGGTTGCCACGCTCAATTTCAACGGAAATTGTTTTCATTTTTTCCGAGCAATAAATTGGAACACATTTACAAGTTGTATTCAGTTTGACATCAAAGGAACTTGAGTTTTAGTTTGTAACGCTGTCAGGCTATTTTGTACCTTAAACCTTGATCACGATCTAGCTCTTGGATTATTGTGGAACGAAGAAATTTTCTTTCAATACGTATTTCATTAGAAATTGAGTAAATTTCTATTGGTCAAATGGGTTTCATACAAGAATAAACGAAGGATATATTAGCAGATAGTAACTAAACAATATCAGTGTAACATGATTGTATACTTGTATTCCCGACTGGACTATGTGGTAGCGGACCAGAGCCGTGTGGTCGCCCTCAGCTCCCGAGGGCGTCGTGTAAGATGAAGGGATCATGTTACCTAATTGGATACGAATATATGTACTGTATCTATCGGATATAACACACAACTACTACAATCCTACATAACCTACTTATCATAGTTACGTATCGAAACAGGCATCTTTAGTCATTGCCTTTTAATATATTATAGAAACATGATTTCTAAGACAGTTCAGGTGACTGAGCAAGTTGTGTCGGCTGGCAGCCCTGGGCAACATTTTTCTCCACACCATTTGGTTCATTGTGCCGGCGCGGCGCGGTCCGGGCGACAGGCTGCGTTCCATCTGCGACTGGATGGAGCGCCACTCCTCGCGGAAATGCACTTACTTAGGCTGCTTCCTTCGCTTGATTTTAATGTAATATTCTTAGTTGCGCTTCTGAAATAATGTTTTTGAACATTTCCAGTGGCGCCGACTTTAATTATGCCTCGAAGCCGGCGCGTTTAATGTGTTCCCCGCTTAACGTTCCTCCGCATCATCTTTGTGGAGAAAAGTTTGCTTACACTGATGTCTTTGTAGTTTATTACTGCTTTTATAGTTTTTGATGACTCCATTTGTTGAACGGACGGATTTAAATGAGTCAGTATAAGGCACATTCTAACAGTTTATAGGAACTTGGTAATATAACTTTTCCCCTAAGTTAAATAGGGATCAGCTTTTAGGTATATTTTATGTCAAGCCATTTTGGCTGTTTTCAAGTTTCACAAGTTCTATAAGGATTTATATAAGGTAAACATGCTACTTATATTTTTATGTAATAATTTTGTTATATTTATTAATTACGAGACTGAGGTGTTAGTAGACTTCCAGCTTATGTTGACATAGACCGCTATTGTCTTTATTATCTCTACAACCCTTTTACTACCTATATGTATAGCATGTAGTGTTTATAAATTCATAGGGGAGGCAGAATAATAATGGCCTAACGAATGTTCGTAATTACGACATACGCCATGCAGAATAAATTAATAAGTACAATAACTACGCCATAAATAAAATCTTATTTGAGAACCGAAATCGATTACCAGCCATTAGCACGAACGGCTCCATATCTGTCGTTATTCATCTTTATCCGATATTCAAAGCACAATAAAATCGATGAAAAAATAAACATTATTAAATTTCATAACGTATTACGACATTATTCGCCGGGGAGCGTCGGCCGCGCCACCAAATGTCCCGGAAAGATAAAAAAAGTAAAAAAAAAGAAAGTCGCCATCTAAATCATTCTGTATCAAGCGGAGTTTCGCGCGCCTTTTGTTCAACGCTCACTATGTGCTAGTGCCTGCGTACATGGAAAATATTCAGATAAAGTTCTGAATGTATAACAAAGGATGTTAAACCTTTATTCTTGGTTAAACTTGGTAACAGCTTATACAATGTATTTATTATTATGGCGACGCATTGAAACCCTGCGGCGTGTTCTGAAGTGAATGCCCGGCGGTATTATTTTACATTATACGAAGGTAATTGAGCTAGAGCACCTGGAGATAACGAACTCCACACAGCGTACTAAATAATACAGTGAAGCCTAAACTTTTGGTATTCAATTTTTTTAAGTACAACATCAAGTGGTTAATAATGAAAACAAATTGCGCTAACTTACCACTCTTCATTCACAGTCACTCGCAGGAGCATTTGACTTCGCTCCAGTATTTTATTAATATTATCCGGGCAATTCTTTTATGTAATAAGAATGTGAGACATAAACAGTAATTATACTATGAGGTTGTTTCATTTCTCAAATTACCGCCGCTTATAAAAATGTGTTCCTTTCCAAGTAAAAAGTGCAGTAATTAGCCAGGTGTGTACGGATGTATTTTTGCACGTTAAAAAGCTTTGCGAGAGATTAAAAAGAAGCAGTAATGTCTTTCATTGGCGGGATCTGAAAGTTTTTACATTTTCTCAGAACTTTAACCAAGACACTCAAGTGTTTCAGACAGGGTGTTCGAAATAACAATGATTTTACGAAAAATGCAATCATGGTTTAAAAGGATTAATAGTCAAGTTAAACGCGAAAAGAAGAAACTCGTATTATTAATTATAAATATATATTGAACTCACAAGTGACGACTACAGATTATGTAATCAAAACATCTGTGCCATAACATCGAAGGTTTAACTCAAACGTGTGGCAGGATAACGAAAGCGCCTTCAAAATAATACTGAAATACTTAGAAACATAACCACAGCGAGTATCCCGGCTAAGCCGCTACATTCAGCCCGTATTTTTATCCGTCCCATTGTTAGTTTTTACTTATACGAACGAGCGTATATGAACATAATAAATACTCAAGCACAAAGGTCGTCCACTTTTGCAAAAACCAAGCCATTTCGGCGGCATGTATTATTTTCGAGGAGGGAAAAAACGGCAATTAGCTACGCAACGTCGGTTTAAAGCCGGCATCCTTTATTTTTAAAGTTTTATTCGGAATCTTCTAATGGCGCGGTGGAAGCTCGACAGTTTATCGTTTTTAATGCGATGTGAGAAGAGTTTGCTTTATTAGCATATAAATAGTGTGCTGTGGCTTTTGTTTGCGAGTTTATGTATGGGCGGCGAAAGAATATTAATCTTCCTGCATCATGGGATTAGGATTTACTCATACACACATAAAACACTCGCTGGCTAACTTACGGGTAGATATTTTTAAAACAAGTCTTAACATCGACACTAAAAAGGGGTTCTCAATCAGTTAAGACTATAATAAAATTGAATATATATCCTTGCAGTGACAAGATCTGTAATAGTACATAACGCAGCTAGCTCTTTGTACCCAAGGCATCCGACAGAATCCGCATCCGCATCGAAATTAATCTTTAAAAAAATCGAGAGATTTGTTAGTACATACAATAGGCTCTGATAGTCGAGTGATGTAACTATCTACCGAAGTCGCGAGTAAGTTCCCCCCATAGGACAAGCATTTTTTGTGATCTACGAGGCTTGTATTTCGAGTCCAGACTAGCTATTTTATATATTATATGACTTGAATGTTAGTAAAACCACCGGCTACACGAGAATTAATAAGGAATAACTTAAAAAAAAGTTGAAGATAATATATAAGATAAGATAAGATATATTTATTTTTAAGAATATGGTAATTGAGATGTTATAAAAAATTTCGCTCCATAATATTCTGCCGTTTCCGGCGCACAAATATTTGAGGTGGGTATAAATAATAATAATTATACTAAAAACAACACA
Organism: Trichoplusia ni; assembly: GCF_003590095.1. Taxonomy (NCBI): domain Eukaryota; kingdom Metazoa; phylum Arthropoda; class Insecta; order Lepidoptera; family Noctuidae; genus Trichoplusia; species Trichoplusia ni. Next base: position 12,089,407 of record NC_039481.1, read on the forward strand.
TAAAGAACACATCAGAAAAACAATTACAAACTATATAAAAAATAAACAACACTTATATTTAAAATTTCCAATCGGGTTTTTCGTTTAAAAAATCACTTATAGAATAATAACATTTGGATAAAAGGAACTTAAATAACATACTAGGATTGAATACTAGGTTAACTAAAGTGGTGCATAAATGCCCTAAATAATTTATTTTTGGATGCCAGAAAACGGTCAGAACGAGTAATTCTAAAGATTTAAACTCCTGACATATTGTTAAGATAAGGCTATCTTTATTTTTCCAACAATGAACATTACAGGGAGTTACGCAGTAGGTTGAGTTTTGGCAATTCAAAAGGTCAAGTGAGTCGTAAGAACAGTATTTTCTGGATAATAATGGACATTAAACTCTTGAAATACTGGTAATACAAGATTTCTAAGCTCCATTCATTGCAAGATTACAAATAATTCTTTAATTTGGTGACTTTTAAATTAACATAAGTCTTATTTATTTTCATTTTATAATGAAAATGTCGAATTAATTACAACGGGAGCTCACTTGTGGCTGGCGATTTCATTCTCCGCTTCGGAGTTCAGGTTGCCTCTTTTATGTAATATTTTTCTTCCTCAATATAATCTGCTTTTAGCTTCAAACTCTATAAAACAATATAATATTTATGAACAGATCGAGGAACACTGATAAAAGTACTTAAACAAATCCCTTCAAAGTCTAAACCCGAGTGACATCTAATCTTTAATCTCAAACTTCACAAATCAGGAACATAAAGCTGGCTCATCAAATAATATCATAACCAAACGTACAATGCTCATTGAAATCTCGATACGAGATATCTGAAAGACGGAAGAGCGCCAATAAAGTTTATCAAGCAGTTTTATTAGCGCGCAGCCGGGACGAGGCAGTATCGCTAATGAGATAACACGGCTACCTGATAAGTCGTGCACCCTATTATGACTTGAGCGTGGTGATAACACCTATAGGTGATGTTGTCAGTAGAGAAAGCTTACTGCTTTGTTTACTCCTAGCTATAAGGAACACAATAAATTGTAAATCAATTAAAAAGGTACGTCATTGTTCTGGCTGAAAATACACGTTCGCAAAACGAACGTAATCGCTGCTAGTAAGATAAATTAACGAAGATAGTAAACGTATTACATGTAGTGAGGTGGCTCGAATATTCGCGAAACCGTACACAATACGTTTTCCTGGTAGCAGCAGGTCTGAGAAGGCTGTAACATACATCCACGTTACATTAGTGGTGCAGTAATCCGCGCGCTAAGCCCCGCACGAACCGAAGACGCTGGCGGCGCACCACACGCTGCTCGTTATTATCTCGCCACCGAATTGCTTAATGCCTCTGTACGTAGACATGTAAGCTTTTCATAAACCGTCCTTCCCAAAAATGCTGCTTATTGGGTTTTGAAAAGAGAATTTTTAATAAGCATCTTCGGTTCGGATATTGCTGTTAAGAGGGATTGTTTGAAAAGGTTTTTCGGGCTAAATGCATTAAAGCAGTTTTACCTGTACGTTCTTACAGATAAAATACATTTTTCTCAGAAATTATTATATTCTGATATTCTTATTAATCTTTAAAGGGACTTCTGAAAATTGGGGAGAACGTAGAGTCTCTTAGTTGAGACTATTGATTTCAGAAAATGATATTTTTGCATGTTCTAGATAAAATACTGAAGTTTTTTATAAGAGACCTATAAAAATCAATCGTTGGCACAAAATTTTAATATCATCATATACAAAAGTCATAAAACAAGGCGAATCTTCTATCATCATCAAGTATTTTACGTAGCAAAGAAAGTAGAATTTTATTAAGAGCATAAAACGGGTATAATTACAACTCTATCTGAGGGCAGTGAATCAAACATTTTACTTGTTGTATTTTATGTTTTATCAAAATTTTACGCACGAGAGGCAATAAAAGTTTTTTTTTATGTAAAACAAATTTACGAGTTGTCGGCGGACATTTTAAATGTTGAAGCAAATTTGGCGCGATCGCAGCCGAGCTCCAGAATGGCGGGACTACGTTTATATTAGTTGTCGTGTCTTGCAGCTGCCGTGACACATGCTTTTATGCACCACGAAAATGTGTCAAAAACCATCTTTGTTATAATTGTTTGCGTAAAATATGTTGCCGCCTTTGCCGCGGTTTGACAAATAGCTATAAAAAGTAGTAGAAACTTGTATTACAGTGCTTAACCTTGATAGAAATGTGTGCCATAATCAAATGTAATTTACATTTCATCGGTAATTGGTACACCGGTTTAATTAAAAGAAAGACATCAAACTAACAGTTTTAGCTCCGCCATATAAATTAAATTCGCGCCATTATCCGCCCGTTCGTTATCCATTAATTAAAACGAATATAATACAATTGAATTTCACAGGATTTAAGTCGCATATGTTATACGTGTAATAGCTTTTCGATTTCAAAGAGAATGGAGCCAGGTCTGTTGTAATTTATCACGGAGTCGCCAATAACGTTATTTGGTGTAATGTAACGTAACGTTTTCACTGCATTCCCTATTAATAAAGGAATCGTCGATTGGATTTCTAATGGAGAACATTCTGGAACATGGCTCATGTAATTATCGGATTTGTTATCTTTAATTATTGGATGGAAGTGGTATGGTTGGGATATTATATTTGCATTAACAGGGTAACATTCTCTACATCAGTCAATATCGTCATATTTAAATTCTCTCAGACATGTGCGCTTGCAGGTATTACTGTAATACGCAGCAGCAGCCTGTCGGAAGTCCATATAATTATGAGAATACCAAGAAGTAAAGTATGGTTTCTATTTTCGTGCATGTAAAAATAAATGATTTTTATGTGTATATGTGTAGGTACCTTCGTGTCGTTTAAGAAAAAGATACGCCTGAAGCTTCACAATAGTATGTTGTATCTATCTAATGTTTTCCAAAGAGACATTTCTTAAAGGAGGAAGCCATATTCACTGGAGTCATGTTCCGTATAATTTTAGCTCCGAATCGAGGCGGTGTCAATAGATACGTTGAGATTATTTTAAGATCCGTTCTAGATAACAGACACACTGTATGTCGAGGGAGAGATACCGGTAAAATGTATATTTATACATGTACGTATAGACATAAAATTATACTTATCTCTTAGAAGCGGGTTACTGAATATTGGTGTTACTTCTTTGGACTTGAGGAGTTATTTCGTTGATTGGCTGCAATAGGTTTTTTGTTTCGATTACTTCCTAAAAAAATAGTTTTTTTTTCAAGTTATTATAATAATTATTCTTTTTGAATACCATAATTATTGATTTATATTGATGATAAGATTCAAAAAGAGATTGCATCGGCCGGGAATCGAACCCGGGCCGCCCGCGTGGCAGGCGAGCATTCTACCACTGAACCACCGATGCTCATACAATGTTTTTAGAATCAGACGATCACGCCTGACCCGCAACTGATTACGCGCATCGCCACTAGCCAACAGTCACGCTCCATCGATCTGACGTCATCAGTATTTCAATACAATTCTATACCTAAACATTTATTACGATCCACGTTTCATGTTTATAACTCAGTTTGAACTGTACTCAATTCTTCTGTTTGTTATAGATGTTAACTAAATAGATTATTTTTTGGCCTAAGTAACTTGTTTGCGTTTATTTGAGAAAAACGTGGCAATACACTTCGAATGTATTTCGATGTCTCAACTTTGTCGATAGATCTTACTACCAGTAGTTTGCCGGTAAAAGTTTACATCATACTGTCAGGCTACAAATACTTCTGGAGTTCGGTAAAACTTCAACTGGTAGTAAACACAGCAATAAACTATAGTAATGTTTGAATTTTTATTGCTTTCAAAGTATTTACCGTAATTTCGATCTTCTTCTCACGTTTCTAATTTATACAGAAATCGATTAATAAACTTTATTTCCATATAAGTCGAATATGTTCTTACCTTTCTTTTTCTTTTTTCGTTTTTGATGCGTGAGCATGTCCTTAGTATGATCCTATGTCAGACAAATATAATATCTTACCTCCAGAATCTAAAGTATTTCGCTATATTTTTGGTAAAGTCGTCTTAAATACAGTCAATATTTATAGGAGCTGTACGTCGTAGCTTCCAGCCGCCACCCACATTTAGCTAAGAATTCATCGGTTGGCCAGCAAATGCTAAGATCTTATTGATGTAGTGGTCCTGCTACACAGCTGTCTGGTTCTACTTGTAACGAAGATTATTTACTGTTTTATATTTACGAACGAAAATTATCAGCTGGATTTAATTTTGAAGTATACCAGAAACTAATCGGTTGCTAATTAATAAGTCGTATGTCTGTCTGACACAGTCAAGGATACACTTCTCAATTGAAATCCGTTAATAGGGATCGGATTGAACGTCAAGACATAGGCCACGATCGTCATTACCGATGTATAGTTATTTATTAATATAAATGATAAAAATGCCTCGACCTCCTTCTTAGTCCACATAATTTGTCCGGGAAGTCTCAGCGCTTGGTCCCAGGCGGAGCACACCAGTCCTGTACACGTCGTGTTTTGTACGGCCAGGGAATTATTAATGCCGACCAAACATAGCTTACACCTGGATACGCCCGCTACTGACAACTAACACTGATACCTACTCTCAAAACTGGCAAAGTTTAAAAATAACAGAACACATTTTAACGATTTTTAAAATACATGTAAAAGTTATTAACTTCTGAAATTGCTCGGTTAAATTCACATCATGAAGTTATAACTTTCAAATTATCGACAACTAGAGTATATTAATCATTTCATTTTATTTTATTTTGATCGCAATGACAAAGTTAACGCTTTTCTAATAAATAAAGAAATTTGCTTTTTTTAAATTTTGTTTTTAATTTCTAAATATCTCATTGTAGAGAACCCATTGCAAAACCGCAGTACACAGAAGTGTAAGCCGAGTACAGTAAGTCAGAGCATTCAGCACATTATAATTTTTAAAACGTCGCCAAGTCAAGCGATTACTTATCCATATTAGCCACCGCTATGGAAACCAGATGGCAATCAGTTGAATTATGGTAAGCCGGGATTTGCTGGCACTTTAATTATTTCTCTTGCAGCCTCGCATAAAATATTTTAATTTAATTCCGAATGCGTTAACGTTGAGACTTCTTAATTGATTGTTTCAGGAGAAACGTTAATTGAACTTTTTGACCTCCTCTCGCGAAACATTGCGGGAGTATTTAAGTGGTGAATATACTGCTAATTAATGGAATTCCTTGATGGCGTTTGAATCCAACCAACGTTATTATTTTAATTAAGATACAGCAAAAGAAATAGGAAACGAAAGTAAAGAATGAGATGAATCAGTAATAAAAAGAACCAAAGTTCATAATTATAATGAGTAACTTTTATTTAAAGTACTTGTTATTAGCTGGCGTATGAGGCACATCGTGGTAGTACGTTTTTATTTTAAGTTGGCTTTTTCGTTCAAACACGGATAGGTATTGCCGTAGAAGATTGTATAACAATATTTAATTTACGTACAAGAATAAAGATTAAATTTATCTAAAAACTAACTCATAAATCTGTTTCAGAGCACATTGAAAAGCGTCTGAGCCTTTACAATAAACAGCCAATAGTGGACAGTTATTGAATACAAATCTTTGTACAAAATATCCACAAACACAAATTTAAAAGGTACTAGAGCAGAAGGACGTAATAAAAGTACAGTTTACACTTCGATAAACTTAATAAACAATTTAAAATAGAACCTTAAAAGAAGGTAATAGCAATTCGCAATAAATCGCAGCGGTTCGGCGCGGACCGCAGCGCGCGCGCCGCGCTTAATTAATTCCACCACTAGACAACATGGCCGCCATATTTTTAATTAATATGTCTCTGTATTGTTTAAGCAAGTTTCGAGAATGCTCGTACCTGGAGCCGATGAATTGTTTGTGAAAGTTTTACCATTTGTTAGCTAAAAATACATTGTTATTAATTAGAGGTGTGGTAAAGGGTTGTTGAAAAGTATGAAGCATAAATATTGGGGTTTTCGTGGTTCTATTGTTTTCTACAATATCATATTAGGTAGTTAATCCAGCAATCTTTTGCGAAAATTCTGAATAATTAATAAACCAATTTTAATTAGCTAACACGCTGTCCAGTTATCACAAACATTGTTTGAAAATTATTCGTTGGAATATACTTTACACTGAATATAATTGTATATAATTACAGTAGATAAGCACAGTTCTAGAGTAATGAAAGCGCAATTAAAATAAATAACAAACTTTAAATAAATGTACAGTGTTCACAAAATTGCAATACAATCTCAGAAAATTCCGCGACCATTTCACTAGAAAACACCCAATAGAGTTGCACTTCAATCTCAACGGCAAATTAATATTCGCCTTTCCGAGCATTTTCTGAAATTACTCTCTCTGGGGTATCAAGTAGAGAACAACTATTTAATTATATGACCCTTAGACTTGTTTCCGTACGGCTGGCTCTTTTGAATCCGACTTGAAATAGGTGGGAGTGCTTCAGAAACCTTCGCAAGGGAAATTGGATTGTTCTTTGCAAGACATTTATAGCTGCACGTTATGTAGTGCACTGTCTGGACGTAAATACTTTAATTTTGTTCGTTTCGGTTGCTTTCACAGTGAATTGTTTTATTCCGGGTGAGGACCATTGGCTCGATTGTTATTTCGCTGTGAGGCAGATCTGGCGAATTCATTTTATTTACACGTTTCTGATATCATTTATCACAATATCGCTGTTAAAAGAATTTCTAGATGATCAAGAAATGTAGTATAACCAAGAGACTATTATTTATATTTCGCTAATAAATTTCACCAAAATTATCTACATCTGATACTAATAATTAAAATGTTTACATTATATTCTAAGACATTAAGCAGATTTTAAATTTCATCTCTTCACATATAGATTCGTCGGATATAAATAATTTAGATTGCATATAAAACTGACAATAGTTTCCAGAACAAAGCTCGATTTTCAAACGTTAAAGATCAATGAAGCGAATCTAGAAGAGATATGAAAAGATCGGTAAAAGCTGCAACGATTGCCCAGAATGGCGTCCGGAAGAATTATGATTTTATTAAGTCGCATCCTAACTATTTTATTGGACACAATTTCAACCTCGAATTTATTGTAGCACTTTATCGAGACTAGTCAAGTCAGGGCGCATACCACCACATCTATAAATATGTCTGTTTCCGATGTGGAAGAGAGATGGCGCTACACGTTGTGTGGAGGGTTGTCCCGCTTGCAAAGCTACAGTCCTTGTATTTGAACAGTTGGGGGTAAGCCGCCAGGGCTGCGTGGTTCGCAGCTAACGTTCTGAATTGAAATAATGAAGCGCTTTGTGGCTATGCCTGGCTTTACGGACATCTTATTTTCTTTGCAGGGTTTCGGTTTGTACTGGATTTGTATAATCTAAGAATACATTTTAATGGATTTTTAGTTGGTATTGCGAGTGTATTTATAGATAATTTGAAATACTCTCCAGTAGGCATTTCTGCTAGGTTAAATTCTTTTGTTTGAAATTAATAATTTATGAAAACGACTAAACGCGGTTAACTTTATGAAAAGTTATAAAATACTTGACACCTGAAACTTAAATAATCATACTATCATAATTTGCATCATAAATTGTAACCTTTGTCTATCCTACAGACGGTTCAGCCTTCCGAAATTCACTCAAAATTTAAGTGTAATCATAACTTTATGTACATATTGGCAGATCGTCTAACTTATTGACTTTAGGTGCTTCATAAATTCATAAAAATTCAAAGTAAAGAATGTAGCGTTATACCAATAAATGCTATAGTTATTGGGAGTGTAGGCAGAGGCGCAGGTACGCCTTCGGTATCAAACATAACGGAAACTCATTGCACTCTGCTACCGGCAGATAATCGCTTCCGATGTTGCGGCTGTTCGTTGGACGTCACTAGAAACGACTTTTTTCTCGAACTAGACGATTTTATACTATATGTTTACTTTATAGGTATAAAAAAATCTGATGTCTTTTTAATACTATAGTATATTCATCTATGAACAGGTGTGACCAATCCAAATAACTCGATAAAGCGAAAAATATGCCATGATTCGGCGATGATTTCTTCTTGCAACATCTGTCAACCCTTTTTTACTGTTTTTGATAATATTATCATACTTCCCGCCGTTTTTGTTTCGGGAGGACCCTCGAGGGGTCCGAGCTCGGCCCGGGAACTGGGACCCGGATAAAGACTCTGTGTTCATTGTCCTCCCTGATGGCCGGAGGCAATGCATTCCCCGCTTCCTTTCTCCCTCGCCGAAATATTAATTCACCCCAATACACCATTTCCAATTACCATAACTCTAAAAGTCGCTTAAAAATAACTCTCCTTTAGATAGAAAGTTCCTGCTTACAAAATTACTAATTTTAATTCATTTAAATACACCTACCTACGCCCACAAGAATTCGTAACAAGCTATAACTCTATAAAGTTTTCAAGTATTTTCAATAAGTCTCCGCGAGTACGTTCCCAACTCAAAGATCTTATTAAAAATATTATCTTACGCGAACTTTCTAAAGATTACCAAAAATTCTTACATAAACTCTGACAGATAGATCATGTTGAATTGACAAGTTTTATTGGATCTTTCAACATTAATAACAGTTCATGAATATTTTAATACATTTTCGTTTGATAAAGATCTAAATCAAGACAGGAAGTGTTTGAGGAGGGAATCCTTAAATCATTATTATCTACGCCGAAGGTGGATGAAACCAATACTTTGCCTAAAATTCGTATTAACCACACCTGTTCGCAAAATTTGTGACTTGAACACCCATCCCTTATACGTACGGATTTGTCTAGAAATGCTCCTAAACTTTGCATATTTATTACTTAACCCGCAAAAGGCCACGAGGGTCTATGTGAACGGACAATTTATCTTTTATGTTTATACTCGAGTCATGCTCGCAACAAGAGGTGAGGCTTATGGTGACTAATGGTTTCCAGATTTACTTCGCGTTCAACTACATTTGCTAACACTGGAAATTAAAGTCTACATTTATAAAGCCTGGCACTAGTTTATAGCCTTAGGGGTCGGAGATATTATATTAGTTTTCAGACGCCGTAAAATTGGATCATGTCGACAAATCCGGAGTATCATACAGCAGTGACCTAATTTCTTTTCGTTGTTATAACAACCATATCTGAGTTATTGGTGATTTGAAAACAGAACGAATTTTAGTTGTTTTATTTATAACTCTGAACGAAAATATTGAAAATACCAAATGTTGCCAATATTTCCGTTAAGCACCTAAATTAGTCACCAAAGAAACATAAACATAAAATATTTAAATAAAGTTGTACAAACAAAATCAAATTTTCTAAATTTGTTTACTCTACATATTCCTCTTCCTGTTGGCTTTACAAACGGGTTTTTTAATTACACTTAACTTAACTTTCTTAGAAATTAGGTACTTCTACAAAATATTACAGTAAAATAATACTTAATATTTATGTATTAATAATTAAAACAGAATATCGATCGCTCAAAGTTAGTAACTATGTGAATATTTATAATCATAATCTAACATAACCGATTTCAAACAAGTAAAAAGACATTTCCTTGATATTTCGGCGTAACTTCGAAGGAACTTTGGAGGGATTTCGTTTGGCACGACTATATTAAATTATAGCAGGTCCGTTCGTAGGTATCAGATGATTTATGCATGACAGCGGGCCTGCTTGTTGTCCCGCAGGGCTCGTTGAGCTGTCACGCCTTGTCATTACATGCCATTCGTAACATCTTCAAAGATATATTTTGAGCTTTGAAAATGGTTAACTATTCAATGTAGTTAACAAATAATACTTATGTATAAGGAATATTCTCTTAAGTCATTCTCTTGTTAATTGCTTTAATTTATTAATCAAAGCAGTGAATAACATTAATGTTTAAAACTGAAACACGATAATTAATTCAATGTATCTTCCGGAATATTCCATTAACATCCAATAGAATTGAAAATTGTATAAAATTAAAAAAAGAGTTCGCCTCGAAGCTGCACCTAACGCAATTCAAAAGGAATAAATTAAACGCTTTTAAATTATTACATAGCTTTCCGTCTGATAATTTATCTTTTTCTGTTCTGAGGCATGTGGCCGGTTGTACCCGGGCTCGGCATATATTAACATATTTAAGTCCGCCAGTAGAGGGTTGATCGTAACACGTTACTAGCTAACTTTACTTTCATTACGGCTATTAATTTGCGAATCCTTGCGCGAAGTAATTGTGGTGGTCTGTCTGAACTCACTTTTATTTGTTTTGTTTATGTTATTTTTTTAATTAGCACGATAATAAGGTTTTGAGTAGCTGTTAGTAAACGAGTTAGGTGATTATGAACGAAATTATATTAACATGTAATTTTTATGACATGGTGAAAATAGGAGAGGTGAATTCCGGATCGTCGTGATAATGCTTGGACTCATTAGAATTCGGCAGAAACCTAGAATGATTGGGAGAAACTGCATAATTATTAATCTCGAAGGAAAGGAAAGACATATTCTCTACAGTCAATATTTTAAAGCTTCAGTCTATTATTATTATTATTATACGATAGATGCTAAATCACTGTAATTTTTGATTAATAATCTGATGACGTTCATTCGCAACCGAGGCGCTTATTAATTGTTAAATTAATTTTAATTACTTCATTAATACATTCAATAAACATTGCCTATAAAACACAGCGCGTTATGATTTTACTCATGTGTGTAAATGTGTTAACAAATGCAATTCTATTTCGTTTTAATAACTTTGTTAAAAATTCACATTAATATTGACAAGCTCTTCTCTCTGTAATTATTACTTTAAACATATAATTAATGCGATTTTATGCCATCGTTATAATTTTAAATTTGTCAGTAAATGATTATTTAGTGTACTAATGATAATTATAGAATCATTTCTATAATGAGCTTCTGTTCCGTGTCGAGTTTAAACCAAAGCTTAAATATGTACTTTTAATGGACATAATATTTGCGGTGGTAAGCTAGTTGACATTTTTATTGGTTTTTGGATAAACAGAAAATAATATCTAATATTAATTAAATACGCTTCTATCCATATATATTGTTCAAAGAGAGATCAAATTGGCGTGTTTATATGCTTTATTATTGAAATGTCGGATTTATACTTTTTAATTTTATATTTTACACCCCGTCGTCAACTTTTAATTCTCTGAACATGTTTGTCGAATATTTTCGTACGCAACACATTTAGTTTGTGTGTGGGTAGCAAAAACACTCGCTGATAAAACACAAGATGTGTGTTTAGTGAATTCCGCCTAAATCAACATTGTTAACAGAGTTTAACGCTTGCATGAACTCGTATTAATTACATTACTCATAGTTCGTTCGACGTTATGTAACATGTTACATTGTTGCCAGGTGAAGGTTACGCGACCCGCCGGGAGTTACCGCACCGGTTCGGTAATTCGCGGTAGAGGTAAAGGAAGCACTGCGGTAACTTGAGCTGGTCTTTAGTATCGAGGATAAGGAAACAGTCTAGTGTTCATACCTCTTTTCTGCCCCTCAAAACCAGCAGAGAGGTACTAGCTGTCTCGGCAAACTACGTACCGCACATCAGTGCAAATGATAACAAAGCAGGCAAAAGTACGAAAACTAGGTACATACTTCCAACAACTTCTTCATTTTTTATCACAGGTTAAACCGTCCCTGGACTTCCACTAATATTTAAAGACCAAAATAAGCTACGTCGGTGCAGCCGCTCTCGGGTTCTAGCGAGACTAACGAACAAGAAACAAGAATTCATTTTTATATATAGTATATATGTATAAAAAAAACAAAAAGAAGAAGATAGACCTGTAAACTTCACTGAAATTGTTTGTTTTGTCAAATGTCAAATCAACACGTAGTAACACTTAGTAGGTTTTGTATTCTCAAACCACTATCCCAACCCATACAATTATTAAAGAAAAAAATCAAGATAAATGACAAGAAATATGGAAGAAAAACAAAAACGAATACTGAAAGTTTTAAAATGGCGTGATAACATATATCGCAGTAAAATATATCAGTTTTTTAAACGCCGATATCTCTCAAACATTTTAACATTAACTGAACAATTATACTAAATGTTAATTCCTTTTCCATTTTAATTACCCATTAGAGTAACTGGGAACCACGTTAGGACACTTACTGAGAGGATGTAATTGAGAAGTCTTTCCAGCGAGCTTTTTCATTGTACTTATACATGGATAGGAGAGTAGAATCTAGTTAGGAGATATTTGATTTAAATTAAAGGCTTATCGCCGTATGCTTTTAGACAAATTTCTTATATGCTTAAATTCTTATATGCATCCAAAACATATCAATACACAAGCTAATCATAGCTCCTGTGAGTAACCGCCGCATGACTAATTCCATCATCTGTCAAAACAAATTCATCCGTGTTTCAGAAGGCACGTTAAATTGTCAGTTACGGCTGTCATTTGAAGGTACATCTTTGACAGTCGTCAGTATGTCGGAAAACTCTAAGCAGATGATGTAATAACAAAGTATTCACCCGACTTACGAATAGAAGAAGCTTACACTGCAACAAAGACTGCCATCAAAATAATTAACCTAAAAAACCCGACGTTACCCGTCCATTAAGGTAGTAGACGTCGGTTAAGGCCGTGATTGGACAGGGCGACATTTTTGTCGGATCAGCGCTCCGCCCGCGCCGACAAATGTAGCGGAAAGATAAAGGCGACGCCACACGACTGGTTACTGCGACCCACTACGTTATTACCGGCATTATGCTATGACGCAAGGACCGTACGTTCAAACTTGCCCTTTTCTATACATATTGATGTATGGGAAATTGTATGTCAAAGGGTTTTACGAGGACCGTATCAATATATTGCCGACATAAGTCAGGTGTGAATTTAATTAAATTTTCTGGGGGTCTAGTTGCGACTGGTAGCATTTCACGGTTAAGAGATATCCAAGGCGCGGATAGCAATTTCATTATAATCAGAGGAAAATATTGATTTATGTATGTGCTCATGTCTTTTAACAATTGCTTTGCTTTGAGTAAAATACTGGTTATCCTGGAAGATATCATACTTTGTGTAATTTTCTAAGGTTTTACAAGTTCACACGTATTTTTCATGTCGACTAGTAATCCATTTTAACGTTCCGGCATTACATAATCTGTTGCATTTATATAATAACTGTAACACATTGAAGTGGCCCCGAGTTATATACAAAGTGTATCCGAGAGAGAAGCAAACTGAGGTAGAAAGATATTTGATGTTAGAGTATGAAGAGGAACAAGTATTGATTCGCGTAAGTGCATAGAACCTTTACTGGATTTGGAACATTTTTAGGTTAGACCTATTCCGCTAGTCGATATGCTGCCGATGTTTACTTGTTTCGTTCGATGATTATTATTAGTGCGGCTCTACTATTTGAACATCCGTCTGTCTGTTCGCCCGTCACCAGGCTTTATTTCATGAATTGTGATATCTGTACAAAAAGGTGTGGCAACGGTTGATACGCTCTAAACTTTCCACCCAACATATTTGTTTATCTTTAGTCTATTTCAACGAAACCCTTTGCGTCACGTCTATAATTCGAACTTGACTAGTTTTTTTAGTATTGGTTTTCGAGACAACATTTTTAGTAAAGGATGATGAATAGAGTCTTTATAATGCATTTTATTCAGAACACTAATTGTATGTTTTAAATGACAAAAAAGAACAAGTAAAAAAGTCTACTACCATTTTGTATGAATCACAGTTAGATAATACACTTGGTCTCATCCATACTAGTTGTCCACATTGCATCTGAGCTCGGACTGTACGCTCATATTGAATACCGCATATTTGATTCCGTAATGTACATCTTTACGAGGTAACTCTCATGCGAATTGCTGTTAGCGCTGCATTTTATACGAGAGCACATTGTAGACAGCGGGATACGTTGTCCGGACTCGACGAAAATAGAACAAGTCAAGTAAAACATTTTTACTTTGTACTGTGTCCAAATAATACAAAAATGACGAAATGGGAAAAATTCTAGATGAAAGTCACAAACGAATCTCCAATACTCAATAACATCTTATTGAAAGAAGTCACACTATAATTTTTTCGTAGCAAGTGGCTACGAAGAAGTAGTGTAATTTACGTAGCACAATTTTCTTCGGTAACTTGCTACGAGTATTAAAAGTTATGTAGCAAACAATTATAAACTACCAAAAGTCGATTCGACGAAATGATCATCATTACCTCAAATGAGAAGGCTATTATTGTATTATTGTATACTACTTGTTTTCTAACCATCCACACAATACAGAAAACAATGTGACATTGCTTATAGTACAAATAAAACCATCTAACATCAAAGGCTTACAAATGCATTTAAAAATGTAAAACAATTTAATTCCAACGCGAATTAAATATCAGTAGAATGAAACGGGTGCGAGAACAAGAGCAGAGTAAAATAAAATAAAACAAGTGCATATGTGCACACCGCGTTACTTTCAAAAGTCCGGTGTCAACACAGAACTATTCTGCAATATTCTATTCAGACGTTCTTTATTTTAAGGAATTTGATTAAATTCAGAGGACGTCTGTACCAAAGTCAAAGACTTTCTACAAATGTTTGAAATTAAATTTATTTATAAAAATGACGAATTTGAGTAGGACTTTGTTCGATACTCCTTTATATGATTTATTTTTTAATAATATCTATTCTTCAAATCATTATCCATTGTTCATAATGTTAAGAAATAAAATGAAATGTAAAAGCCTGGCTACTATTTTAAAAAAGGTTGTGTTATCAAATTCATGTAACATCGTAAAATCCGTAGCACGCCAAGTATTCTCAGTAACTATGAATATTTCATATCCCTACGTACGTTACACATCAGTTGACGTTGTGAGATCGAATGCCAACTGAATAACTAACCCCGCTTCAGTTGCCCCGCTCACGAATCATCAATACTAAAACAGATCCTCTATTCACACTAATTAGCCCTGATTAATCCATTACACGAAGTGCACGTGCCCGGTGTACAATTAACACTGGTATAATGAATACACAAACAGAATAGCGTCGCGTCGCCCCCACTTTTTGCTGGGGAACATTTATTGTAGTAATAGCGGCCGACTCATATTTCTCCTCTTTGTTAGTTTTTACTTATTACCTCGTCGCAATGTTCGTATGAATAATTCGCAGCGAATGTACCAGCGTGATCATTTCAGATTAAATTTTCATCTCGCATTTGGCTTTCGGTCGGTCGTAAGGAGCTGTAAGCGTGCAATATTCAGAATATGAGTTCAGATCTGCATTCGTTGCGGCGCGGGGACCGTATCGAGCCGGCTTGTTTGGGATTGGATTTGACGGCTTTAGACCTTATTTTATGTTGGGCATCGCTCATATTAATAAAGTGAGAAAGCCAATGGTAAAACAAAACTTTCTTTGTCTCCTAATACTTACATGCATATCATACTGAATCGCCCAATTAGATTTGCCTTTTGACGGTCGAGCTTTATTCAACATTACCATTACGTTTGCATTCAACCAACTTTCAAAGAACTTCAAAGATTTTTAGAAATACATATCTATAAATCGCTGGAGTGCACACAAACCCGATCGTTAGACAGGCGAGTGGAGAGCCATATCCGACCTCTACCCTGCAGGTAAACAGCCGAGCTCCGAGTCACAAAAAGCGATGGCTATATAAAGAGGTTTAGAGAGCGCAAGTTTTTCACCAAACGCTTATAATACTCGGTGCTAAAAGGATAATATCCACAAAAAGTCGTTGCCTAGTCGCTACGTTACAGCCATATAACAGGATAGGAAAAACTGTAAAATAAAGCCTCGGGGCACACCGAGCCGCTCGAGCCGCACCGAGCCGCCGACGTATCCACATGAATATTTTAGTGAAAGTTTCGCCGGAATATTTTGTATCAGTTGTTTTGCTAGACTCTGTTAAATAGGTTATTTTGTACGTAACGCAAATAGTGATGTTTATAGGCACGCTCTGCGGAGAGACCGTAAAAGTATTTAATGCTGAATATGGCTGGCCGCATTGTACCCGCTTTAGTTCGGTAACATTTACCGTATGTGATGACGACAGATGAGAATTTTTAAAACAGTTTTGTTTGTAAAGTATTCATATTGGATGCGGGTTTGAGGAATATCATAAGATGCTTGTTGTGGTGCGAAGTTGAAGCATTTGAAATGATAATTAATTACTTAATTTTTCTGTACGGTCATAGATCAGCCATTCGTTTTATACATGTGTTACAATAACAGTTAAGTAACACATGGGTAATCTGAAATTTCCATTCGTACCCGATAACCAATATCTACTAACCGGAAAACTTGGAGCAACTATTGAAAACTTAATATTAAAAGTAGACGTGTAGGTTATCGAGAGGTGAACATCCGTGGCGCGGTGTGCACGGGGGCGCGTGAGGTGCCGTTGTGTGCCCTAATTACCGCCCATTTATAACGGCCGCGGTCCGAGCGATTTTTATATTTTTTTGTTGGCAACGCGTTATATTTTAAGGTAAAAACTCGCAGCTTAATGTTTCTCCCGGTGTGCAACCGAGTTAAGTGGAGTTTTAAGTCCTGTTGCCGAGGTGTTTCGATGTCCGTTTGCTTTTGAAAGCGAGTTTTTTAATTACTTACAATTAGTTTTATACTTAAGTCTGCCTTTATTCTTCTATATGAGCAACTTACTATTATAATGACGTTATAGAGGGACGCTAATTATGTTAATTACAATTTATGTGATGTTTAAATACGTAAAGCGACTCGTTCTGAAGAAACTTTTTGTCTTTTGTTCGACGTCCTCAAACTAACAAAGAGCTGCACTGCATCTCACAGTGCTTCTTACCATTCAGCCTTAGCGACTGGAGACTATTGTAAAACTTGCCTATAAGCTGATTTCAGATCCTATTAAGTAAATTATATAAAAGGATTATAAGGATTATATACTTCTTGCAATTCTTATTTTACTGTTTGCTGGTTGTTATCAGTTACCTCGAAATATTTTATCTATCCAAACCTGTATTGGATCATAGCATGGGTCCGGCCATTGAATAGACTGTCTACTGCGATAGAAAGTGTAAACTTGAGCATTTTACCATTCTTAATCCGCATTCTCAACAACATAGCAAGGATCTCAGCATAATCCTGAAGACTTACATCCGTGGAGGTATAGTAAAAGTTGACGTTGAAGATAAAGAGACAGCTGGTCATGAACGTTGCAATGAGCCTGTTATCTCAGCCCGCCTGGCTGCAGATTATTTAGCTATTAATTTATATTTTAAGTCAGTTCCCGGCTAAGGACGTCGATTACGTCGCCTTTCTAAACGAGGACGATTATAATTGCGCCGTTCACTTTTATGTGCGGACTATTTAGGATGCTTCTGTTTTCTGGTCTGGTTTGCTGAGAGAAAATTATGTAGTGATGCATGTGTGTGTCGGCAGGAACCATTTGAGTAATAGAACTCTGGTATGGCATCAGTTAATGTTCCAACGAGTAGAGACGACTAGCAAAACAAAAATAAAAACTTCAATTTGAAACGGAATTATTGGCACAAACTTGATATTTTATACTCATTTGTTAAAGTGAGCTGTAGGTATTTCAGAGAATCATGTTGGAATGTGGAGTGTCACTTTCTGTGGTGTACTAACTAGAAGATGGGCGCACTTAATAATCTAAACTAATTTAGCTTCAAATTGACGCTCGAGTTAACACTGCCGCGCGCTAAATTAATAGTCAAGAAGATTACATTGCAGCGCATATGATCTAATTAAATCGGTTTTCACACGATATTTGCTAAATTAATAAATTGCTTCCGTAAATCACATAAAGTCAAGTTTTAATAGGGATTCCGACGTTTTTTTTAATGTCTTTTAGGTAGATAGTTTACGTACGTCAAAAATCTCCTTTACTCAAATTTAAGGCCGATTTTCTTTGCCATTTTTAAGGATCCGTAACCAAAGGGAAAAATCTCAAGTATCTGTCCGGGCGTTTTTTATCTTTCAAAACTTATGAACCGTAATAGATTGAAATAGAAACGTTATTTTTTTCCAAATCATATTTTCCATAGCCGCTATAACACCAAAAAAATTAAAACATTAAGCAACGGTTGATCAGATAAAAGTAATGTTTAATATTTTAAAATCATCTACACATTTAACGGATAATCTATCTAACAGAATGATTTTGATTCTGACATCTAACTTATGAAAATGGGTGTCCATTTATTTATTCTTCACATTGAAATCTAAGGCCAACCCTGTGATTCTACTAAATTTGATTCCAGTAGGTAAGAAGTAGCCTAGTCCAGCCTAGCCCAGAAAAAATAATAAATTTTAACAAAAAAATACAGAATAGTCTTATATTTTCAAACCCTGCTTACTACAGATAAGAACAGTAGCGTGACAATATTAATGGTATATCTTCGATTACCGTTAAAGTTCCAGTTAAACCAGTTTGGGTTTGTAAGTACTAAGTAAATAACTTAACTTCGGTTAAGCAGGGAAACTTGGCTGTCTTGTTGATCAGCCGAATATTAATGTTATGTGTTACTAATCCGTGATTTACTATACCAAGTTTATTACAGCTTGGGTTAGCAGAAATGTGAGGAATAACACAAGATGTTCAATTGTAGGTGGATGGTAATTTAGTTTATGCATAGGCAGGCAATCCCTAGAAACTGCTTTATTAGCACTAGTGCCTACGCGAAGTGTAACACGATCGATTGATTCCCAAATAGTTTTTGGAACTACTAACTTATCTTTTGGAAATATTAATTACTGATATGTGCGTCGTGAAATGAAATAACAGCGTAGCGAGGACTTATATTGAGATAAAGGACCTACAGCTAATCCTCATCATACTTGACTTCATAAGTAAGCAGACACCAGTAATACGGTCCCAGACGCAGATAAAACAGCAAGCGATCAAATAGTTACTGAACTTCTAAGCTCAAATACTGAAGAAAAACAATTTCCCAATTTCACAAACGAGGGAGGAAAATGCATTTTTACTGCTCCGATATAAACTGCGGGCAGCTTGTTTACGGGCCGCTTAAAAGGGCAGATGTCAGCTTTAAAACCATTAGTGAGATAAATTATAGCTGCCTTCCCCCCCCCCCGCTCCCGCTCCTCGCCCTCCCAGTCCCCGCGTCGCCCCGGTCCCTAATCCCCGGATAAAGATTTTATTTTTGGTGTAAAATGAAGAGACATCTTTTGGGCAGTGGGTTAAGGGATGAGAATAGCAAGTGTGATACTATATCGATAGGTTAATAAATATAGTTTCGAAGTTAGTAACATGTATAACGCGATTAGACTTGGTGCTAGTTACGGTAAAATACAAATCCAAAACTGCAACATTAATGGCATTTTTTTATTTACTCTTACTTGAAAAGTCACGATGTCAGTTTGCCTATAACAAAACTCGCTAATGCAACAAATATTTGGAGTACAGATTTCAATCAGGCATAAAATTTAAGTGACAGTAGTGTAGGAATCTTTCGAAAAATAAAAATTAAATGAGATGTTGTCGCTTCGCACCCATGCCTTGGTCCTCATGCAGGGTCTTGTAAGAGCTTACTTGGAGCCTTGTCTTGTATCAATATGATTTAGGTCGGACTTGCCCGGCCACTCCTAATTATATACATTTGTTTTTACAATTACCAACCCCCGGTAATTTTAGGCTTTGCTCAGGATACCTTTTAGCTTAGATTCGCGTAATTTTGTGTGTAGGTATTAATTACAAGGTTTTGAACCAAGTTTCCTTTACAAAATATATTTTGGTACAAATAATTTTATGGAAGTCGGAGTTTTATTAAGATATTGAAGTAAAAATTACTCTTTTTACATTTTACCTTCTTCAAGTATTTTTCTTTATAGCGGGAAAAGAAATTTAGTTCAAAAGAATATTACATTAGCTATAAATCCTTAGTAATAGACATCTCTCCGTTGTCATTGTGTTTAGAGCATCTATAGGTCTCAGTTGTTTAAGATGAAAAAAGAAAATATTTGTTAATTATCGGAATACAAAATCGACACTTATCCCAAAGAAACTAAGGAACATAAATACCAGTACTATGTCCGAAACTAGTAAAAACATCGCGATAAATAAGCCTGAGTAAACCGTTGCATCATTTCATTACGAATCATCCACACTAAAGTTACAATTAAAATAAAAATACATATTGTTTTTAGCACAGGTTCAAACCTGCAACCTAGTTCCCACGACTCGTGGAACAAACCACGAGATCCCGTGACATTAGGGCCCCTCTTTGCCCTTATATTAAATAATAAAAGCTTTTTATGCCTTGTTATTACGAGTAGGGGTTTTCTGCCATTCAAACATTAGACGGCGTAGTAACAGCGCCTAATTTTCCTTATAGCGTTATTAAATAAAATAAATTAATGTGTCGTTTGCAAAAGTTCTCGTATCAAGCTGTTTGTCGGCTCTGATTGGTTGATTTATTGGAATTAGTTGTGAACAAAGACTTTAAGAACTTTGTAATGGTTTCTTTTGTTCGTCATTAAATTGGTACTTGTTTAAGTGGTAAGCAGTGGTAGGTGCTGGTGTTTGGAAGATAGCTTACAGTTCTTTAAGAACATATTTGTTGGTAGTATCATATTCAGAATTCAATTCGTTTGAAGCCAGCGATGTCGTGTGTTATTTTACCAGAGAGCGACTACAAAGTTAAATGTTGTTTTTTACAAGTTGTGCCCAGTCTTTTTGTTTTGGCTCCGTATTTCAGCAGAATTGAAACAAACTTAATAAAGACATCGCAACTAAGTAAAAGGTTCTCAGTCAAACACAGCCGTATAATCATTTGGCATTAAATCACTGTTGTTCCTAGGAAATTAACGTCGCGAGCCAAAGAAATTGCCGCTTGTTTTAAATTCAAGGCGCGGCCTTGATGCGCGGATCCCAAAGAGGCAGGGTTTACAACCATTACTAAGATAAATTACGGCTGCTGTGAATTTCTTCGTCCGCCATCCGCGGTAATCCTCTTAAGGTGGGCTGAAAAATACTAAACATTTCTTGAGTTGTGATAGCAGTTAACTGTTTCTGATTGCGTTGGGTTTTACTCCCGGTCCCTTTGTTTGGGATGATTGCGGTAGTTTGGCTTCATTACGGAGGCTAGTAAGCTTATTCCGCATTATGCCCGTTTGAGCCCTTTGATTTAGCACTTTAGGATTGCATTGGGCTTCTCGATAATATTTGTGTCACTTAGTCATGTCTTCCCAAAGGTTAATTTAGATTTAAATATATTATTTCCAGTTCTCGATTTGAAATCAACTTAGCATCTATATATTTGACTTTTGCGAGGGTGAAATCCATTAGACTAATGACATTTGAATGATTCATATCAAGTGAGGGAGAACGTGGAAGGTTATTGTAACGTATATTATGTTACGAATACTTTGTGCATCGCGTACATGTGACGGCTTGGCTGTAACTGCTACGTACGACGCACTGGAAAATATAGAAACAATGAACTTTTTGATATGCTCAAACGAAATCATCTCCAAAATGAATCATTTTAAATATTTAAAAAAAGCTTAATACAATTCCAATAGTATGTAGAAGTACAGACAGTTTGTTTGGTAAGTGTCTCGTTCAAAGATATTTAGTAGACCGTTGTATAACGACTGCGCTGTACCGACTCGACCAGAAAATAAAAACTACGTTTCATTAACTAAAACAAAATATTTTCTGCTTCACTCGAACAAATTGCTTTGTTTGCACTCGGATACACATATGAAACAGTAAATAAATTGTGCGATTGAATGCTCCGGCTATGATATTCTCTTGTTTTCGAGCGACTTCAAGAAAATATCGATTTATTTATTTTATCTTAAAGTATATCCTTTTACATAAAGGTATATTTTATTCCAATATAAAAAAAACATTAACATTTGATTTTTTAAAAGCGTTATTTGTAAATGAACTTCTTTCATCCCGAGTCTACAGCTACACGATCTAAAAGTCATGTACTAACTTATAAAACCGTATTTAAGTCAGTCACATTAAAGTCACCAGATACTTTACTACGCTTGGGTTCTTTTCATCCCCGAAAACCTTAGCTCACGAACTTACAAGTACATCTCGTATTATACAAAATCCCGACATTCCTTAAACTCTTAAGGTTTATTATACCTACCGCTATTGTAACAAGAATTCACTTTTAGGGCTTGAGTGAATTTCTGCAACAATGGCGACATAAACCCTATTGATATTAAATAAAGCCAGAGTTTTGGCGATTTATTTATTTACGAGGAAAGTCGCGAGAGTGACGTAAAACTGCGTCGCTCTGAGATCAACGATGAGGACTGTATTTGTTTCAGATATATTTACATATTGAAGGATTTTTATGGTTTTAAAGAAACTTAAAAGACGCAAATGGAAAAATGTTCGGATTTTGGCCCATTATTATAAAATAGCTGGCATGGCAAGCTATGGATGTATAGCTTCTCAGTATTGAAGAGTATTTTGTAGTAAAAAAAGGTTATCTGTTCTAATTAAGAACAAGAAAGTAAAAATAAATTGCTTGTTAGTGGGCGTCACTGCTAGTCTAGACAAAATACCTTAACACAATGGCCTAGTAAAATATTGCAAATGGAGTTTTAAAATATACAAACATATTTTCAAACCACGGGCGATCTCAATTTAGGTGGGTTTAAATAAAAAGTCAGACTGAATAAACATAACCAAAATTTCTCTTTTTGTTTGTTCTAAATTAGTACGTGATGGTTTAATATTTACGTATAAACTATTCCAATTGCATGCTGATATCTGGAGTGTATCTTTTGTCTCCGCACTTAGTTTCCATCGTTTGCAACAAGTTCTGCGGGAGCAGAGGCCCCGCGGCTAGTTTGAAACAGTTCCTGCGCCTCACACGGACCCAGCCTTTGAGATAGTACATTGAGCGCTTGTAGGTACTCATACTTTTAGAATAATTGTTTCACTTTACTACTTGCTTTAGTTTCTAATCTATATAAAAGCGTGACAAATAAATAATGATCGCTCGAGTGCTGCTTATTATAATGTTTTCTCATTATAAATAGATATCGAGTTTTGAGTGATAATAGTACTTATTTAGACAAAATCTCTAATATCTAACCATCAGCAAATGTAACTCAGAAGTTTGACAAAGTATGTCTAAATATTGATTTTACTGCATTATTCGCCAAACAATTGATGACACTCGATACGATATTTTTTCAAAGATTTCGTGCTAAGGACTTCAAATTGAACTCAATATTAAAACGAAAAAAGGCAAATCTGCAAATTAATAAGTCAATTCAGTGCTTACCGGATATCAATTCGTAATAATCGCAATCCTGTTTCACTCAGTGAGCTTAAGCGCCGATAGGTCTACCGTTAAATCTTGGTAAAACAATTCAAGAAATCAATGGCATTGGATCGAGTCAGTAATTCATCTGCGGTATTATAGTAATCCTTATCTGATGTAAAAGTTAACGGTCCCAGGAGCGAACGTTAATCGAGAGCGCCGAGATTATTCTGAGGGACGGCCCGCTACACAGGGCCGGATTGTCAATTTGTCATTTACATTAAATTACTTCAAAATATAAAAATGACAAACATACTGTCGTCATCATCGTCATTTTCAGCCTATTTCTGTCCGAAGGTCTCTTCCATATTATTCAATTTCCGGCGGCCTTGTAACTGCTACATCCAAAACTGCCTACGTGTCTTGTGATGTTCTTCACCCAACGTATTGTGGACGTCCGCAGTTGTCAAGCCGTTAGACGTCTAGTCCCCCGACTGGGTTTCATATGCGCGATATTTTCTCGGCTATGGTAGACATAAAATCTTCGAGTCTTGTTCTGTTTCAGATCATCAACTTATCGAACTATAACATTTTTGGGTTCACACGTTATAAAAAAAAACGTGTTCTATATTATTTTGAAATCTATCTGTCGGACTAATTCTTTTCATTCCAATACTCAATACTTACATTATCTTCCCTCTCTTCCCAGTACACCCCTGTCTAATTCAGCTCCGAACAATATCAGTGCAGCCGGCCGACGCGACGGCTGCAGATACTTTCGCTAATGGATTTAAAACCGAGTCCACGCCTCAAGGCTCAGCCGTTATCATTAGTTATCATAAAGCCCTTAAACTTACCGCGATTGCTTATGTTTTATTCACAAAATGAATTATGGCAGACGGATATGAATAAATTAGTTTTTGTGTCTCGTTGCTGTGCGGCCTGGGCTTAGGTTGTTGCCTGTCTTGTATGTCGTTTTATAAGTTAAAATATGGTTTAGATTCATTCAATCTTGCTTTTAAGCATTTTACTTATCCTTTTTTGTGTAACCTTATTGTCTAGCTGTGTAAGTAACATGAAATATTTGAAGATACTTATATGTTGACTGTACCTACATACTTAAAGTTAGCTTTTTACTATGTTACGAAAGTCCTTAAAAATATTTTCATCAAATTATTCACGTACCGCGTAACTTCATAAAATAGAGTTATGTTGTGAAATATAACAAAGAGCGGCATTCCCGGGGTGGGCTGTGGATTATGAGAACCTGAATTTATTAGGTGGCACATTAGCAGGAGCTACTTAAAAATGCTTTCAAGATGTCGTGTTAGTCAGCACCCTTCTACCGAGACTGTTAACGGCTTTGTACATTGTGCCGGTGGCCGATGACGCAATTATTAACTCGATTTTGTACCTTTATACAGGTGTGGTTTTTGTACAATTCAATAAATAACACAGTATATTCAAGAGTTTTAGTGAAGCAAAATGAGGGTAAATGTTTGTTAGTTTATTCGAGCTGAAACTACTGATTTTATGTTAATGTTATAATACAGAAATTTTGTTTATATAACGTTAGACTTAAATCAAAGCTAAATTTTAAAGCTATTCAGTACAAGCAGGTGACATCCCGGGTAAAAGCTAGTATGTAAATAAGGAAATTGTGGAATACACAATTACATACCTAAGTAATTTGTTTCTCCTTAGTAAGGCTTTTATAAGCCCCATTACAGAAACACCTAAGATGCGATTCATCAGAACGTTATCAACCGCAGTTATGACTGGAGTCGCGATAAGCCGCGACGGTCGCGCGACTTTTGTGTACGAATCGCGCGATTATGCGACTAACTCCGGCCCTTTACTGCCTGCAATAAAACAATTACAGCCGACGTCTTAGCGAAGAGTATGTGAGCGTAGAACAGTCTTGTCTGTCTTCAGTTTGATGTGACGCAGTCATATAATTATACTGGTGAAATGGGTGTGTTGCTCATGTGTTGTCGCTGTCTGGTTGATATCATAGTATACTCTATACTATGATATCACAATATAGATATTCTAAAAGTATTTTTATTTTTTGTATTTGTTCGCTAGGTTTGTAATCCATAACTCAGCAGAGTTCTTGCAACATAAACTATTTTCTTTCTTTTTACACGATATTCTCGATGTTTCCTTTTATGTTCTTCGAAGTCGTACCTTCCAATATGTAATCCGATTGCTCATACAATAATACTGTTTTTCATATAGATCAAGAATAGACGTATGTTATGCTCCGACGACGACCTTCGACCGCCCTATTGCTATACGGTGTCGACCTTGTCCCGTGACCTCCAGCCTCCAGGTCAGTAAACATCACGTTTCTGCCTACTCTCCCGTCTGCGTCGCTCCATCTCTCCCATGCTTGTTGCTATTTGCTTTCCCCGCGACGCATATTAATGGAGTCCTTATTTTAAATCCTTGGATGTAGAGTGGTTAAGTCGAATCCCGGATAAATTACTTAGAGGGCCGAATATACACCGTAGAACCGGGTCACGGGGTAAAATATTTAGAAGGTCTACTTCTAAGATGTTAACTAAGAATAATGGTTACTGTCGTTTTGATTGCATTACAATCATTTCCAGTTGAGGATGTGTTTGCTAAGATAGCTCGTCTACAGAATTTATTGTAATTTTTTTCACAGTTATGCAAATCTTATAACTAATTATTAGGATTATTTTATCACTTCAAATTAGATTTAGGATTAGTGTATTTGTCTACTATTGTGAAGTAATCAATTAAACATCAACTTAATCGATATCTTTAAACACAAAACTGAAAGTGAAAATTTTAATTGATTCAGGGAAGAATAATGACATTGCTTTGCCTTCTGCACGGGCATGTCTCGTGACATAACTGAGTGTAACCGGGCAGGATAAGGGCGCCGCACACCGAATGGCTAATGTACTCACTCACTCATTTCATTCATTATTCGTTTGTGTGGTTTTTTAAGTGATTTAGCTGATTGAACGGCAACGGCTGAACCCCGACTGCTGATTGTATTAAGTGATTGTGCGGGAAAACAATGAATACGTATTTATTTGTTCCATCGCATTTACATTACTGAACTGTAGGTACATTGTTAGAGCTCATTTATTGAATAATTTTAATGTTTTAGCGTAACTGGTATTTTCAATGAGGGTAATGCAAACTTAATATACTGCTTTAGTGAGTCTGTTTTATTAATTCCATATACAGGAAATGATAGTTAATTCAATAGGTATGTGATTTTCAGAAAAAATATTTCCGGAGCCATTTTCCAAAATCCCTTCACCTCGACACTTGACTAAATTGCACCAATATCTAGCATGTGACGCTTCCAGCTAACGATTCCACTTTATCACCAACAAGACCCCAATACAAAACAATAAAGTTTAACAACACCTCCCGAAAACCGTAGACGGTATTCGTTTGACATTAACACGAACCGGATTGTCAGGTAGCGGCGATAAATTGCAGGTTAAGAACAGAAGAAAGCCGTACAGCCGGGTGTGGACCGGCGCCGGCGGGGTGCGGGCGGGGGGGGGGGGGAGCGGTGTATGTTATTGGATGACGGCCTCCGATACTTATGTGAGCAGGGATGCCGAAAAAATATGATTTTTAGGACACTGAGATTTACTTAACCGACTTATGGTAAAGAAAGCGCGGTTACGGTAGTATTGGTTAAGTAGGTAAGGTAGGTAAGTAGGTAGTCTGGCTCACAATAAATCTATTCATAGGATTTTCATACTTCCGTTACGAGAATTGTTTTTCATTCAAAATTCTGTCTTACACGATAACAGATGCATTATGTTTAACATTATCATGTCTCAAATTTGCTAGAAATGTTTAGCAAAAGTGTAAGGTCTTAATGTAAAATACATGCTTACAAGTCAAAATCTAATTCTCCCTCCTTTTTTCTTTCCCGTAGTCAGGTCATTAATAATTTTTCAAAAAGCAGAAATGAGTTTCAACATTACAAAATATAAAAGGTTAATTTTGTAAGTCAGTCTGTGTCAGTTTACACCAATGCCACACCTCATTAAGGGTTGCTGGTGTTCACAAATGCATGGTATTTAAAGACTGGTCTCAATGCGGTTTCGTTACGGTATCACATAACAAACAATAAGGTGTGATGTCTTTTGTTTTCGAGGCTCGCCCGTTTCGGGTCGGCTCGGTTCCCGGTTCCTTAATTATTTGCTGTGACTGCGGTCACTTCATTTAAATGGAAAGTATAAATGGAAGTGAATTCATCCTCTGAGGAATTCAAAAACATTAATTTGGATTGCTTGTTTTAGGTATACTTAATACACTTTCTATACTTTTTATGTAAACTTGTTGTTTATATTTATCCGGATTTAAACAGGGATTTGTCAGCTAAAGCTAAAAATATACAACTTAAAGCCCGCTAATTAGTGTTCTGGAAATTAATACGAATGTCGAGATATTGCTTCTGGAAAATACTCACAGTTGTTTTTGTTTAGTGAGAACTTTTGATAAAAAAGCAATTATATTCACGAAACACGAGAATAATATTAGAAGAGATAACATACCTCTAGACATTAATGTAAATTTATATAAATGTATGAAAACAAACGACCCGGCTCCTAATTAAATGAAACTGTAGAGCGAAGTGACCCGTAACATTTTTATACGAAATTAAAGTAACGTTTGAGTTCTCCTCTTTTTGTAAATGTTACTTTCATTTTGATGCTGGAATAGTTATTTTATTGCTTTTTAATCACCCACTTCAATGAAATAAAACTTCTGTCTCGTTGCTAAATGATTAAACTTTCAACTGTATTTAGTCGGATTTCAAATGTGTTTATTTGAACATACGTTACTTAAAAAAGCTATTACTTAGCAGATAAAAAAATCAAAGACGAGGGAAATTATAAACTCATTTTTTTATAACTTGATTAAAAAAATGTTATTTTAAGAATATGATAAAACTGAAAAAAATCAGTCTCCATAAAATAAAATTTGAATATCCAACAAAAATTGAAATGATGCCCTTAATAGAAGATGGCTTGTCTTCAGTTAGCTAGAAGAAGTGAAGAAGCAGAGGCCGTGTGAGCACAGCCCTGCTTCCTGCATTAGTCCGGGAGTGCCGGTGTTATTGGTCCCGGGAGCAGCGGGCGCGAGCCACTTGAACAAATTTACGCGCGCGGTACGTGCGATCCGTGCGATCCGAACGAATTCAATTTGATAATACTGTATAAAACAACAGATATTGAAATAAAAACTTCCACAGTTTGAGCTTATAGTTTCTGAGGTGAGGTGTCTGTGGAAGATAAAGAGAAGCGTTTCAGACTTTGTAAAGAATAAATATTTTACGTTTGAGTTTGTCAAAAGAAAACGACGGTATAACCCTTGTTGATCTTACAATGATCTTTTTATTTATTTTTGTTTTTGACGCTGTTTCTTAAACAACAACGACAACAACACTAATAAAGACTAATTTAGCCTAATTTAGCTTAGAGCATTAAGTGATGAAAATGATAAAATTAATATTCACACAGTATTAACAGGCAAAGCATGCATCATTCGTACATTTGTTTTTTATCAATGTGACATGTCAGACTTACCTTGAGGGTGAATACCTTCATCGGGGTAGACCGACTAATTTCAGCCCCAACCGGAGCCCTTAATCATGAATGGAGGCAGCAACGGGGTTGCAAGTGAAACTATCAGTTCGACACTCTGCCTGGTCGGCCTATCCCGAGAAAAAGAGGTCAGAAAACCGTCATAAAATTTGTAACTATAAGAACTAGAGATATTAAAATTGTATTCAGCATCGACGTAACCTAAACGTCGCTGTATTTGTCACTTTAAAGTAAATGTGGAAACAAAGAAGTATACATTTATAACCTCAATTAACTTAGTATTGTTTAGTAGACGGCTGTAAGATGTTTTGAATGTTCTCATAAGACATGGGGCTATTCGTGAAAGAGATTGACTAATTTTGCAAAATAAACACTTTTTACTGAGCGCCAGCTAATATATATAGTGTGCCTACCGACTCAATGATGGTTTGTTATAGCTTCGAGTAAAAATACTATTTGATCTTATTTTATTACCTCACTTTCCTCCCTTTTTATCTACCCACGCGTTGCCCTTCTGTCGACTTAATTAAACGCTAGTTCTCAATGAAAAACAAAACAGGTTTAACCCAACCCTTATTACGGAAAGCAATTAACAGTTACAGATAACGTAACTATATAACAGTTATTGTGTCAGTTACGTACGGGCCCGGTCACAGTTATTGACTAGCGTTAACGTTAAAAATAACGGCGCAGTTAAAGGAGACGTTACTGCTTCAATATCGACAACTGTTACCAACTTTGTTTCTCGAAGGGGAGAGATGGGAAAGTGTTCGGATATTAAATATCCGCAAGAGGTATAATTTGAATATTTATAAAAGATTCTTTCAATCTTTTTTGTATTATCTTGGTAAAGCTCTCCGGTGACTTTTAACCGTTGTTTTGGAGTAATGTCGGCTCGTATAGAATTACGGAGTAACCAGTTTAAGAAGTTTTTATTTACTTGAATGAGGTCGTTTGAAAATCTTTATTCATAAAATAGTTCCTTTAAAACATGTTACCTAAGCTATTAAATATGTAAATAACTATTTAAAATTCATAAGACACTCATAGTTGTAAAAATCATACCTTACAAGCATTCTAAGTTAGAATGCAACAAAACATTATATACAATACATCACGACTTGCTTTAGGAAAAATAAATACAGACGCCTTTTATTTTCAGAAAGATAAACAAACCACATAACCCATTCCAATGTAAACAATTGCTATAAACATATCCGCAGCACATCCGAACCTAACAACCAATATCCGACACATTCCGAACACACGACAAAAAAAGATACGTTTGACAATCATAGCCCTAACAGTTCGAGATAGGGAATTAATATCCGCGGCGTATCCGAAACTGTTCCTAAACAGCGCAGATAACGGTAGTGGTGGCTAATGTTTCCTTTGTTCAAAGATACTTTCTCGATACTATCATAATTTCTGGGGACCACACTGAATACCGAATCGGGTTTGTTATTTTTATGAGAATAGCTAGGAGGTATAGGGTTAATTGTGGAAGACTATTGTTTTTGATGAAGTATAATGACCTTTTCAAAATTTTGTTGACGAAAGATTTATTTTGGTACAGGTTTATTGGAGTGGTTCCCGGAAGACATTTACATAAGTATGGTCAAGATTCAGGGTAAAGTCCAATTTAAGGAGATAATTTTATTATAATGAATAACATTTAAGATATTTCTATAATGGTGCTCCGTACACTGGCCTTTCTTTAGCTACAAGCTAATGCAGGCATAATAAACTATTTATATTTTTTAAATATTCACAACAAATAAAACAAGACTTTGTACAGTCGACAAGAGAGAGGGAAAGAATAATTTATAACATGTTCTACTTACATTTATATTTATGTCCGACATTTGTGTCTAAATAAAAATAAAAAGTTTATAGAGCCGACTTTCACACTACTTAGCATCGCAAGAAACCAAGTACTAAAGAAGTAAAAAAATGATCACTGGATCATAAAATACGAACACACTTGCAATTTTGGTTATTTTATGTGGGGGAATATATCAGGCAGGTATTTCCCCGCGCGGGTGTTGGCACCGCGGCAATATCGCCCGCGCCATAAACATCTCGATACCACTCACATTTATGCAGGCATTCTCTTATCGCCTGCGAACACATATTTCTGACTGTATCGCACTTGTAAGACGCAATGGCTTAGTCACAACTACTACTAACGTGTTGTGGTAGCAATCATATGTGAAAGTTATTATTTTAATCTGCTTTTACTAATCTCTTTCAGCAATAGCTTATATTTTCAAATGATTTTTCGAGTGAATATTAAAGTTTATGTTAACTACATGCAATTATGAATTAAATTTGTTTAGAAATATACAATTGTGTATCATGTGTATGTTTATCAGTTGTTCGGTTCTCATAAAAACAAGCCTTGTTTAGTCTAAGTCTAAACAAGGTTGGTACTATTTAAGTGCTGCGGAATAGTTTATTGTAGATTATAAATTTAGTGAAAAGTAACCTGAAGAAAATGTATGCATACTACGTAGAGTGCTTAGAAAATGGACGGTGCTAAAGTAACTCATAAAGTAGTTCGTCACTTAATTCGTTCTGCCAATCACAGTTCAAATAAGGTGTCAGGACGTAGGCCGCAGGCACACTGGCGCGACATAAATAGCGGTTTGAAATGCGGTGGGACGCGGCGCGGCGGCGGCGCGGCACGCGGCTCGCGGCGCGCGTCACGTCGCCGTGTCGCGTGTCGCCGTGTCGCGCGGAAACCTGCTTCACGGTTTATCGTCTATCAGCTGCAGGTGGTAAGGCTGTAGGCATATTGACGAGGCTGCAAAATGTAGTAGATAACAAAGTATTCAAAATCATCATTTATATTTTTTATAGATTTACTAGTTTAACGAAGATAAAAGAGTTAGTTCTGATCCAGATTTATAGGGATTATATTAAAGTACAAACGATTTCATTTATTAGACTACGTTCAAACTTAACCTACATTGTACCTTGCATTCACGTAATGTTATAGTACAACAGCTGGAGAGAAAGATACTGGCGTTATTTTCACAAGTTTAGTAAACAACAGTTACATAAACAAACAGCTTCGAAACAATCTGACGGCAACAAACTGAAGTCTAAAACTATCAGATCCGGATTAAGAGCAATTTATTTCAGTTAATTCTCGATTACGCCTCATTTCGGACAAACTCAATACATTTGGTTTAAGGCACTTCTCTAATCTTGATTTAAGTTGAGTCTTAGCATTTTTATATATATCCTGGGACAACTCACACACGGTTATCTGATCCCAAGCTAAGCAGAGCTTGTGTTATGGTAACCAGACAACTGATAAACTTACTTATATATTTCTAAATACATACATATTATAGATAAATTACACCCAGACACCAGAACAAATGATCATGCTCATCACACAACTTTTGTCCTGGGCGGGAATCGAACCCACGACCTCTGGTACAGCAGTCAGGGTCACTAACCACTAGACCAACAGGCCCGTCAAAGCATTGGGAGTGGGCAAGATGTGGCTGAAGGGGGATGCGGTCTTTGTAGGCGAGACTGTCACAAGTTGAGTCTGTTTTATCTTCATTCCTTGAAAACTATTCAGGCTTTTGAGTGAGAAAGACTTAGCTGTCAGACCATTGTGTGGGCGGTGATATTTTACTAGGAATTCTACAATGAATTACAACTATAAACGTATGACCCATATTTCAAAACAGTTGCTAGACAGCCACTGGCTACGTGGAGTTACACGATGATGGTTGGTACGATGTTGAGTAAACGATATGAAATATAATTTGTGTCTGCGATTTTACTGTCGAATAATTTATTTTCTTTGATAAAGGAGTTTTATTAACCTGGAAATTCCTGTAAGACTTAATTCCAATAACATTCCAGAAAACACTGTAATAAATAAATAAGGCTTCAATGTGAACTCGCCTGATTCTGCGGCAAGTCCGGACAAGTGTATGGTAAATCATATTTATTGGTGTGTGTGTAGTCGCCCTCATCCCTGCAGGTGCGACACATAACATGGCTAACTGCATTACGTGGACTAGTGCTAAACTAAGAATAGGATAGACCTTTACATGCGCTTGTCTTGGCTATATGTGTTAGTAATCTCTAACGTCTGATTCAAAATTATTTAGTGCGTATATAAAAAGATATAATCTGAAAATGGCTGATGAAATGGCAATCCTGAGTCTATCAGTAAGGGGACTTACAGAACTAATAAGATTTCATGTAGTTCACAGATATGATCTGAAGTACAATCATAAAATCTCAGTCAAAAAGGTTTTCAGGTCTTCCGGCAGAGTTTCCTCCAGTAAGGCTCTCTGTACTTTTAAGTGTCTGGCCTATATTGTGACAACTGACCGGTTTTCATGATTATTTTTGATGTTAGTGTGTGCTGTGTTAATTTATCGGTGGTAATAACTGTTAGTCCTATATAGGCTGGTAATATAACCCACTACATCTAATAAAGTCTTGAACCATCTGCAGCGTTAAGTGTAATACAACTTTATTAATGTCAAGTTGCATCAAAAGTACGTAGTCACGTGTGTCACAAACAGTTTCCATAAATAAATAAAATCGACAATTATCCTAAGGTTTTATTCGGTCGCGTCGCGGCATCGATACAGGAATACCAGTAATATATTATGATAAACATGCTTCCGTTCCCCTACTTATTGAACACGTACAGGGCAGGTGAGGACAGAAGGTTCATTAATGATACCTTCTAAGTTTTTTCTCAACATCTTATTTTGTATCTGCTTTTATGGATGCTTTTTACTCGAGTCATCGTGTGATAAATAATTGCTTGACGTGTGTACGTAATGAAAAGGTGTAAGGATTATAGTATTAGTCGCCATGATTGTTTGGTATTAGCTGGCAGCGTACTCTACTTTGATCATGGTTAAAATTAAAATGGTTTCGTGAGTGTCACTGTGTAGGTACCTACTCAATGCTCAGTTTACACTTATCAGTCAGACATAATTGGAATTTGGAATATTGTGTGCATATTGTGGATATTCTCTGATTGCCTTTATGTTGTACCAAAATATACTCGTGTTTCGTAATATTCACCTGATCGTAGACTATGGCTTTATTAGGCCGTTATTGCCTCACGAGTTCCGAGTGCCGCGAATATTTTTTTATTTGTAATTCTGGGAACTTTTAAGGTGTTATGTCAGGGCGCTTGAAAATGGACGGAAAGCGTATTATATTTTTAATGTCATTCATTTTTTGTATTAGGAAAATAATACGGTTATTTATAGACGTTACAAATCTATTTAAAATAAGGGTCTGGTATAATTTTACAATGTTAGTTACAATACGTTCCCTTGTAACGTTTTTTTTATTATGTACAAAAACAGACAAATTACCAATGTATACTTTTTTTATCGTGTGTATTGTCAATACACATGATAAAAAACCGGGGCAGCAAGTATGTTTAAAAAATGAACAGTAATTAATAATCGCTAGCCGACATCGAATTAAATAATAAAGTCTGTTTTAAGAAAGCGAATTGGCATTAAAAGACTCTATATTTCACGAATCACCCTAAAATCTTTTCACTTAAAATAGCAGTTAAATTAAAACAATGAGCGATAATTCCCAGACCGTTCTGATCATTAAAATCGTCAATAATTATCCGTTCTTTTATAGGAAACCAATTAATGAGAAAAAATCGGGGAGGCAAAACTGGTGGGATGGATTAATTGCAGACCCAAATTACTACAGCGATAACAAAAGAAAATATGAAAAACGTGGTTCGTTTAACTTAATGCTCGACTTTAGGACCCATTTATAGTTCATTTGATTAAAAAACCTCGCATCGAAAGCCGATTGATTTTCTTCAACAACGAGTTTTCTGTTGTTGTGGACCTTACGCCGTTAGATATAAGGATTAAAATCTCGTTTGGACAAGTTTGGACTTGTTATTTCAATAACGTAGAAGCTCTTCATTTGGAACGGTATTACGATAAAAGAAAAGGCTTCAGTGACCATTAAGAATGTTAAAATTCCTCCCTTCTTAGCCGGCGCTCGGCGACTGCAGAACGGTTCGAGCATCGGGTAATGATAATTAGCTTCTGTTCATTGTAAGTGGAAGTGCGTTTTGAAATATGCATTTCGATTATTATTTCCAATTTGTTCCTGAATATTGAATTCAATTAAGCCGGGTTGAAAGCAATTAGATTAACTTTTATATCAGCGTTTCCTCAGACGGCCGCTTGGAACAGGAAACTTAATTGTTTAATGGAATTGGTCTTCAACGTTCCTCAACTGACGGTTCACTACTTGTAGCTAAACAAAATAAAACAAAAGATAAGTAAGAAAAGTTTCTAGCTCCTCATTGTACACTAAAACAGGCAACAAAAGTATGTGATAGCTCTGTGTATACAGTGAACCTGAAAATATATTATTTTTACTGTAAGATCGGTTACCAGCTGCCGGAATGTATCTCTATCCTTTGTAAGGCAGCAAGATCCGATACACGATCTCGAAAATGTACAACTAAACCTACACCACATAGTCAACGGCTCGTCTGGCCATCTTTAGGTTGCAGACAATCGTAAACTAAATCCTAAAGCGATTGCATAAATATGAAAAGGGAAGTTTATCAGCAATTTCCAAAGGCCATAAAATGAATCTCCCTCGGCACGCGCGTCAAATGAAACTTAACCGTGAATGCTGGCGAGTGGCCCCATTACTTTTCATTAAAAACATTGCACTGGAGGCGTGACCTCATTCCCCGATGCATATTCCATGTACATTTTCTTATTTGCCCGTCCGCTGTTCAGGATAGCTCCATGATTGGTGTTCCGATCGCCTTCAGAAATATTGTTCGCCGCAAAAACAATTTCTGTAGATATTGTTTGTTTGAAATACTGGATATATTTTGCTTTGGAAATTGATTTTGAAATAGGCGACGCTGTGTCAAGATTGAGCAGTGAATAAGGGGCTTTGTTGAGTGTTGTTGCTTCGTGTTCTCTTACAATTGGGAACGCGGAAGGAGATGGATCAATGTGGCTCCCTGTACACACCTCAGTATTGTTGTTTTTCAGATGTTCTGATTTTATAGACGAGTGCCGAGTATATTTTTAACGACAGCATGTTTTTATAAATACATTTGGATTCAAGCACGACTGTTTTGACAAACCTATGTAAGTGTGTATTATAAATTACAGACGTTTAGAATGTAGCTAGCTAAGGTATCAATATCAATAACAATACAAATTATACCCCTTTGAAATAATCTAAAGAAAGAAAACTATAAAACCCAACTTGAACAGAACATTAAAAGAGTATAACTCGTTATAAAACTTAAAACGTCAACCCTCAAATAATCCTTTTTGAAAGTATTTTGATAGCAATCGAAATAATGTATTCAAGTGTTCCTTTATTCGAAATATGGTATACGTACACGCCCAAAAAAAAACATTGATATTATGATGTAACTGCTGTACACGCTCCATCGACACATAATCACAAGTGTATCGCATTGTATCGTATTGTATCGCATCAGTAATGTAACAAATACAACGATATATCACAACACGTCACGGGCTCACAATCGGTGCGCCGAATCGGCAGTAACTCGACAATTTTATATGCCGTCGCTCTTGTAATGAACGAGCGAATGATGTGGAAACGGTGCTCGATGAACCACCCTGTATATCGGATAACAATAATATATTCAGCGATGTACTCCAGCCGCCCGAATGTTTAGAGACCCGCAATAGACATGGCAGATGCGAAATTATGCTTAAAGTAAAAATTATCTGCTTCCAGTATGGAGTTGTTAAAAGCCTGATCAATAGGGATGATGACATAATTTTTGCAACTGGTGGCTGCTGATACCCAAAACAGCCATGATACATGTCATCGTTCCCCATATTCGCTTTGTGGAATTGTGAATGTGAGACATACACAAATGAGCATTACAGATTTACATATTGTGTTTGCCACATATGTACTTATGACATATCGTTATATTTCGACGACCCCTGTAAGTTCAAATCGGTCGTCCTGCTCCAATGTCAAAAACGAATATATTGTTGGTCGTATCCCAAAATAAATGAGGATAAAACTTTATAAATTTCAATACCACATCAACGGTCCGTGTTGTCAAAGGGCTGGAGCTACAGTGTGAACGTTCATCCACAAACAAAGAGGTTGGTAATACGAGCATACCCTTAATTGATCCCCTTCTATTGACAAATAATGCCGGACTGATCACTTGTTATCCCTAATGGCCCGATTTCAAGTACTACATCGCTTTACTTTGTAGCCATCGAATGGAATTGGATTTTTAATCGTCCTTTTAAAATAAAGAGTTCTGCTACATTGTACTCCATTCAATCATTATTTGTTTTGTGAATGTGTTAGTTTAGAATTTCAATTGGCAAAGGTCTGGGGATCAATAGGTTTTGTTTAATTTAAATTGAAATGTTCTGTGGATGTAAATTGATCTCATTGATCAAGTGGTCGTGGGTGCGATGTCCACAAAGACTTTGAATACTGTATTGATGGTGACGAGGTACACGACCAGTCTAATATAAAATTAATTCAAGCAAATATTTTACAAGGTGTCAAGAAAATTAAATTAAATATTCCATGATTGGTTAAGTCAATACTGTATTTTGTGCGACGTAGACCCATGAAAAACCCATGTGTTCTAATGGCAGCTTTATAATTAAATGTTGCTTTTGATACAATGGCCTATACTTTTAAATGAAAAAAGGACAAGCAATAAAAACGTAGATATTTTTTACGGAGTCCAGCAATTCGATTGCGTGCCATCAATAAAGATTCGGCGTACGTTTAATACAATCGTCCGGTGCCGCACGAATGATTGCGGACTCGTACGGTGACTTGCGAACTGTTGACGTTTATAATTGTCGCGCCGGACCTGACCGGACGGAACGGCAATCCGTTTTTCGTATGCTCATTTGAATTGTATATTCCTCACTGAAATAATCAACTGAATCAATCAATCGCTTACGATTCATAACTTTGATGTTACGGATTTCTTTTATTTTGGTGCTCCTTTTGATTGCTGGACAGCATGAAGATGTTTTCTCACAAACAAAATTTAATGTTCTATTGTTACTTTGATAATGTTAAGTTCACTCATAAACAAAATTACGAGTGTATCAAAATGTAGATATTGAGAGGTCGGGTTAACCTTATGGGAAGACACAGGTCCAACATGCAGGGGTCTTGTTGAGAACTTAAATCAATGTAATATTACTTTTGTATTTATTATTATACCTATAAAAAGTCGGCTGACATGGCACTAAGGCCTCTAAGTGCTTACCAATAAGGTCAAACACCTTTACAACTGACCTCCCACGTTGCTGATCTTTAGGGCTTGCCTTTCAAAACTAAATTTGCCCTATAACCTTGCAAATAACAGCACCATCACATATTCAGCTTATAAAACACTGGAATATTCAAGACTGCCAACATATAAGAACAATGTTAGAAAAGTGAATTCTCAATGAAGCGTCACAAACAATAGCATCTTGAGAACAACCTGCTTTCTTCAGCCGAAGTTAAATTGTCTTGAAGTTTCTGCTATTGTCTAAAAAACATCATGCTTTTTAGAGAATTCATTATTTAAAGGATAAGTAAAAATAAACTTTATTATCTAAACACTAAAGTGGAAATTATTCGCCCTAAAAATATAATAATAGAATATTAAAATTGCTGAAATGACTTAAGGTGCAAATTGAAAAGGATATCAAGATCGTCTTCGGTAATAGGATTAAAAAGTAATTTAAAATGACTCGAACCAAAAACATTTGATAGTACAGTAGTAGTTTTATTTTTGCCACAAAAACGTGCGAATGATTGTGTTACATCACGCACGCCTCCATCATCAACATCTGAAATAACTATCACAACAGTTTTAAAGAAATGTCTTAGTACCTAACTTGTAAGTGTTACTAACGCTCGCGGTCCACTGCTAGTCTGCTGAAACCTTTGTTACCCATAACATTTCAGCTGAGATCAATCTTAATCAATATTCTAATTAGCTTAAGGCAATAAAAATCTAGTTAAGGCTTTGATAACTTTAGTTAAAATTCGTTTCGTAGAAGGACCATTAGTCAAACGCCAATATTTCATTGTTAATTTTAACGAGGAATATCCCCATTCAGCCGAAATTCCTCTGGGATGATTTTTTTTTGCGTGAAATTAAAAAAGTTTTCGACGTTTCGAGCAAGGGCGCATCTTTGTGCTGTGCGCTGTCATTGGTGGGACAGGACTATTGGCTATACGTATCGTATACGTAGACACAGGAACAAATATTTTTAATTACATCGATTTACTCATACCTTATGTATGCACGTTAATGGTAGTATTAATTGTATCGTCAATGTAACTGTAGTAAATCATCATAATTTTTCTAAACATCTTAAACTAAGAGAACATCTGGCTAAAAATTTTCTACGAATTAAATAATGTAGGCAGACCTTCCCCTACTTATGGTAGTTATTATCCAATTCCTTTAAAGGTATATTATACTGTAAGTGTTATCAGAGTGTCTAATACGAGTGCGGTGATCCTGGCGAGCCGGCGCTCCCCGCGGCGCCGATCAGCATCGCGATAATTTCCCATAGGTATCGACCAAATTGACTTATGGAATTGTTACACGCTTTACGAATTTCAACAATTCATCATTTCTCGTTGAGCTCATATTTCATTATCAACTTTACTCCCGGTCTCTTCCCCTCGTTTTTCCCTTCCGAGCGTCCATCGAATCTTATTCGAATATTTCTTTCATCGACATTTTTAATGATTACGTTTCGAGTGTCAGATAATAAAATATTGGCGACGTTTTCAAAAAAATATTTTTCGTGAATTCTATTTTTGACTGTAAATACGACAGGTGTAATGGAACTTGTCGCCGTGTCGTGGTTCGGATTCAGAATTTATTCGGAGTTTTGCTTAAATATTACGGGAAAATGACAAATGTGTTTTCAACCGAACCTTTACTTACAATAAAACTGTAAACAAAAACATGTTGAGGTCTGAGCATACGTAATAACAAAAGAAATCTAATAAATATCAATCTTAATTACAAAAGTGACTTCAAAACATATCTGAAGTTAAAGCGCGCAAGTAAAATGTTTGTTTAGAAGTGATTAAATATGAGTGTAATGACTGGCGAGCGAGTAACGAAGGAGAGTCACTCGCGCCAGCGCTGGGCGCCACTGCTTTGCAAGTTTTAGTTCCCTAGTGATACCATGAGCCAACAGTTTAGGAGGATATCATAACACTTTATGGGTTCAATTTTTTCTTTTAGGGTAAACCTGATTTTCTCCATAGGCAGAACTAGCTTTTTGGTATGAACAGTCAGCAAATTAAGATTCCGAGCTTCGGTTTTAGTGTGTAAAGTGTAAGATTCTGTAATGATCTTAAAATAGAAACGTACAGAAGTATGTTGTACAGAAAGTAAGTGTAAAAACGAATAATAAGATAACAAAACTCGTTTCTTTTAGAATCAAAACATAAAATTGGAATCCAATCCTCCAATTATAATCGTCACCGTCATGTACATTTAATTCAGAATTTCACTGAAACAAATCTCATCACTAAACCCCAACTTAACCCTTCACTGGTTGAGTGACTCCGAGCATTTCCCCTTTTCAAATCAATTTAATTGTATCCGAAAGCTTTGTAATATATGGTGACAGTAGCGCGGCCGGGCGCGGGCGAGGGGACGAGGGGGCGCGGGGAGGGGCGCACTCAAAAATGCAATAAACGCACCTCGCGGACCACTCGGCGTGCATTCTTGAGTCGACTAGTACACCGCTGCAACGAAACATATTAAAGTGGAAAACATTGTGTATATGATTATATCTCGTACTACTTATTTATTTACTTTCACAAGATATGGTAGAAAATGTAAAACAACAATGTAAGGCTTTTGTTTTCAAACATATGTATGTAGAACCAGAACATAATGAAATACCTAGGCGGTGCACGGTGGTTCAAATTAAATGAAAATACAACTGAATACACATTACAGAAATAAACGCGTTTCGAAGTTTTTAAATATTAGATTGGTAAAGTCATGGACGAAATATTCTTCATTCATATGAGCTTCACGATACGTTATTACCGCTACGACGTTTAGCGTCAGAGCTACGAAAGATAGTGCTACGGCTACGCGAAGTGTTGTAGCTACGAGAAACTTATTACAGCTACACAGTCTTTATAAAAAGTTATCTAGTAGCTAAGAGACGTCAAACAAATTCATATAATTTCAGCTGTGAAACGTTCGTATAAAAATCTATGTTTGTTTGATAATTAATATCTGATTCTAGTAAACAAGTCCCGAAACGTATTATTATTAATATCAAGTTCTGTGAAACTGATATCTTGTAAGAAATTAGTTACTTCAGCCGAAGATTGTAAATTGTTAAAGTGAAATGAGTAGCTTTATCAAATTTCATGTTATATCAATTTATTTCTGAATTGTGTATACAATATTTTATTTTGGTAATAAGCTCATCTGTGTTTATAATTCTGATGATTGAAAATCTTAATCTCTTTCAAAGCTATGAAATACAAAATACTTTTTTGAAATTCATCCAATATAAAATGTAATTTTCATTATTAAGGTATTTATTCAATTTTATGCGATATTATTTAAAATGAATCATAATTTAATTAATTACGCTTTATCGGGTAAACGAGTAACTTTACTTCAAAGGGAAAATTATCCGGGATGATAATATTACAGAAATGTTCCTCTTTGGAAACTTCATTAGCTACTTACTTTCGAAATATAAACCATGTACACACTTGCGAAAACTTGTTGGATCACAATACCGTGATAGTTAATCAGATTAAAAAGTTGTCACACCACATACTGTAGCGAAGAAGAAACCTGTACTTAAAAGGTGGTAAATGATAATGAACATTACTTTAAAGTTTAATAGCGATGGAAAAAAAACTTCTCTCCATTTTCATTTATGTGACATATGTTGTAAAAGAAAAACAGC
Organism: Trichoplusia ni; assembly: GCF_003590095.1. NCBI lineage: Eukaryota > Metazoa > Arthropoda > Insecta > Lepidoptera > Noctuidae > Trichoplusia > Trichoplusia ni. The sequence continues at coordinate 12,131,379 of NC_039481.1, forward strand.
CTGTGGATTCGTAACGAAGCCAAATTCAGAAATTCAAGTTCTTTTTTAATCCAATATTTAGTGGATCTTCTACATACTATGTAATATGCAAAAAGTTAAATATAACACATGAACACACACTGTTGAGATGCAAGTCAAACTCTCCCAATGAGTCAAGTCCAACTTTCAGAAATGTGAGCAAAATCAAGGCAAAGCTCGTAATACTAATTTGCAGCAAAACTCATTTCTCTCTTAAACGCCTGGCCGTAACAAAACAAATAGCGTTTATTTACATAATATCGCACAAACGCAAAGTGCAATTAACTTACAATGTAACCAAACTACCCGAACACTAACACGGATACTAATTAAATATCTGAGCGCTTGTGAGTATTTAAGGTAGTCAAATATCAAGAGCAAATGAATTAAATCGAGACTAATATTGTGAATATCAAGGTGACTGTCCTTTACATTTATACGGTTGAAGCTGAAGAGTTCTGGCTTGAGGCCCAAGAGAGAACATGCACTGATTTTTACTGAAAATTTGCTACGACTACCTACATACAATATGGAAAACATAGATTTGACGAATTCGCTGTATTACCGAAAAAATATGAAATATAATGATTGTACTGTACTAGTGATTACTTTAATACATTTTTGTATACTTTCGTTCTTGTGATTGGAAACGAAATAAATGCAACGAAAAGTCGCCTAAATAGAATAAAAATGAAAGGGACTAACAATGCTGAAGGTAAGCGATACCTTAATTAGCGATGAAACAAAACACGAGTGTATTCGGAGCGCGCCGGTACCCGGAGCGGCGACCGGCGATCCTATCCGATACCACTATTGTTGGTCTACTTTTAATTTTCTTGTGTCAACAACGCTAGCTCTTATTACAAACATGACTTGATTCTTTTTTACTAATTTTTATATGCCCTTTTAGGAACAAATATGGATTAAAGTTTCATCTGATATTCTTTATCAGCCTGTGAGCCCTGACTGCTTGAGGTTTGGATTTAATTCCCAAACGTTTGTGTGATGAGCGTGATTATTGCTTTTATATTTGGGTTTAACTTATGTATAATATTTAATTACCGAATATATAAGTATGTTTATCAGTTGTCTAGTACTCGTAATACAAGCTTTGCTTAGTTTGAGACTAGATGACTTTGTGTCAGAGTTTTGGAATATTATTATTATTTCCGTACTACAAATATGCATGTTCATTCAATACAGCAGCAACCAAACAGGTAGGACACCTACCCAGAGCCATAAACTCCCCATTTCAAAATGTTCATAATTTAGGCTAATTAAGCGCCGAAAATTTATGTAATAATTAAAAACTACATCGGTAGAATAATCGCGGGAGTTATTCGTTGTGAACCCGCCGAGCGTCGCAGTGGCCCCGTGGGACGGCGGGCCGCATTAATTGCAGTTCCCGAACTAAACAACGCCCGCTCTTGTCTTGTTTGTAATAAAAACTTTAATGTTGCAGATGAGACAAGCGATAAGTGCTCAGCGACTTGAAAATTAATCCAAAGTCGACTATAATCTACGATATTGATCTACGAATCAAGCGTTATAAATACAAGTATATACATATGTAGACATGGACCAAACGGTGGTAGAATATACCTTAGATATTTAGCTCGCAATCGAGCAAAAATATAAATAAATCCTACCGTGTACGTAAGTGCGTTGGTGCACAAGAGTAAACAAGCTTTCTATTGACAAGACTACTGAGAATTATTTGTTAGAGAATAGCAAAATAAAAAAAAGACTTAAATGTATTGTTTTAGTTGTTTTTCTTCAATAATTCCGCGATTCACCCACCTCCGGCGTTACTTAACAATGTAATGTAGAGGAGAATTAAAATCAGCAAACAGCTAGTAGTGAGAATTAATTCGTTGCGCACCGTCCGGCACCGGTGTGAGCGTCCGGCCGACTCCGGACCGGCGCGCCGGCGTCCGGCACGACCTCCACGCTGTTTGTTTTGCTGATCATTCCATTTTATGGCGTTGTGATAAAGTGATTATGTTCTGAGAAATAATTGTAAAATTCCCTGCTTTATATGGGTACCAAGTTTAGAATGATCAAAACACCATTTGTAGATCTACAGCAGACCCGATAGCGGTATAAACGATTTAGTTTGTTTGATCTCGTGGTTAGCTGAAGGCGAACACAGACGAGACAGAGCGCGTAATACAATTGTGTCCACAACGAAACTAACAATGAGGCGATACAGCGATGGTGGAGTAATCCGATAGCAGTCCCGTTCGGCGACCTGAGCCACAACGGCCAGGGCACACATTAAAGCAGGGTTTGATCTCCATGCCTTCCTCCACCATAAGTCTGTGGTGCCTTCGATTAACGTGACGTGTTTTGAACCCGCAACTTTGTAAAGCTATGTACTAGATAAGCGCTTAAGCCGTTGTTCCGTAAACCTTGGAGAGACTAGACCAAGCACTACAATATACTACCTACCAAAGTACGTACATGGCAAGCTTATGTTTAGCAAAAACTTGTTAAAGGCAAGTTCATTCACAGAACCAACAACCTTATATACCAACAACTTTGAGTATCTATATATTACTCTAAGAGAAATAATTTTATAATTATGTGAAGCAAGTCTTTGTCTCGCCTGTTTTGTTACACGTAATTGAGGATTTCTGCCCAGAAATGGGTAACGTTCTCTAAAAGGTAGCCGCTATTGTGAGCGTGCCATCTTAAGGTGGTTGTCATATTCACGGGAGCATATTATTTTAAATTATCAAACTTCTTAGGATGAAACACGAGTCTGTTATAAATATCATAATTAATGCTACAGTAATGGTAACGTTGACTAGTTTTTTTAGAGATCATTATGTGTTATGCCTCTCTTTGTGATGTAATAAGTTCTTGGCTCTATGACAACACTCGTATTTAGAAAGAAGGTCTTACTTCGTATTAAAATCAGTCAATTTCGATATCACAAGCACTCTTACTTAGAATCTTGAATAATAGGCTTACTACGATATACTCATAAATTCAATCCATATATCGTGAGCAGATCTACAAATAAGGATGTTCACTGAAATTCATAACGCAGAAATCTCGTGTAAAACCACTTCAGTTTCATCAACCTCACGGTGATAAATATTCAAGAAAAATGTTTAAATTCGCAACAAGGCGGCTAGGTTCCCACACGATAGCATAATCGTGTGTTTCCAAAGCAACTGGTACACGTACAAATGAATAATGCAAGCATAAAGATTGTGGCAACGGAACATCAAATGCATTCATAAGCATCCGCCTAGTTAGGTGCAGTCCCAAGTTCCCGACAACTTTCCAAGTGGAAATATTTTTAAAATGCAAATAGCAAAGGATGAACATCAGAACCGTTTCAGAAGGGACCACGTTGTCTCCACGTATTAGTTCCAGAATATTCATGCAGCTAACAAGTAACAAGTTGCCACACTTCGGACGACTTCCAAGACTTGTCGACGATTCTACATTTTTTTTCTTTTTCAAAGAGAAAAGTTTTTCGCATCAGTCTGAGCGAGTAACAGTATTTCTGCATTAAATATCAAATGAGTTATTCTTGGGATGAATCTCGGAGAGCACTTCAGATGGCGCCGGCCCGTTGCTATAGGTACGCGGAATTTTATTGGAAGGCACAAAGGGTTGCCACTCACAGGGGTTTTATGAAATCTGATATGATTCGTGAATCAAGGTCTTGTTACTTATTTCATTCTATTCGGGTATGGAAATTGTTTTTGTCGTCAGTAATAAGGGAGTAACAAAGTACTCATACCTGGTGACGTTTACGGCTTTCTATTCTGTTGTAATCATCTAAGTGACTTTCAAAACATTGGAGTGAACAAATGTTCGGCACTCTCTGAAAAAATCGCCGCCATTTAACGGGAACGGTAAAGAAATTTAGAATCACACGAACTGCACAAAAAGCATCATCGATAAAACGAATTAGAAAATAAATCAGCAGCAGGAATCTCGTCCGGCCGCGGGATCTCTCGGAATCTCTGTTTTATGTCCGCGCTCAACTAATTGATGGAACGTTTGTCGAATACTCAACTTTTTACAACCCGTTGCTAGAGAAATGTCTTTTGTTTATTTTAAACGGCTAAAGGGGATCTTTTTAATCCGTCAACCCGCGGCTGACGTCGCGGTAACATTCATTACGAAAATGAATTCCTGTTTTGATATTTGTAAGTTTGTTATTTTTAAAATGCTTTCTAGTATTTTAATTTATTAAACAACTAAGAGTAGGTGACCAGGTTCATGTCCTTACTTGTTTAGTATCATTACAGAGTTTTCGGTCCTTCAGAGTTGTAAAAATGTATTGTTTTATATTTTTAAATTAAAATTTTGTAAAATGTTATACATTTCCGGACCGCCACATTAGCGTGTGGAAAAACAACAACTACATATTGTGTGTATCCAAACAAAGTCTGGTATTCAAGTTAAAAAGAAACTCACGCTTTGTTCCCGCTAGAACCTAATAGTTGTATTAAGAAACAAAGATCATCTAAGTAACATTATCTCTGGTTACTTCCCCGTAAGCCCAGCAAGTCGTAAATCTAAACGTTCGACTTTTGTGAAACAAATTACTCGTAAAGCTTTTGTGAGAGTTGATCGGATAGTTAGGCGGGTAAGTTCGTACGGGGTAACGGCGGATAAAGCTGGACAAGTTTCGGGTAACTCCGGCCAAGTTCGGGCTAAGTTTGCGGCGAGTCCGCGGCGCCTGCCCCACGGCCCTCGCACCCCCCCCCGCGCACTCCCACGGCTCTGTCCCTGCGCAACTTTAATTGCCAAAGAAAGCGGGCGGCGTGAGGGCCGGTCAATTGATACAATTTGATACGATTTGTGGTCAGATGCAAGTTCTGCTAAGTGGGCGCCATGTTACAAGGTGTTCTGATTGCATTCGTTACTGATTGTTGTTTGTCTTGTTTCGCACCACTTCTAATTGGGTTCAGTCTTGTATCTTGTTGGCTGTTGGCCGCGTACGTGCCTATCAGTTTGTTTATTATGGTTCTCTAGTAGGTAGTAAGTAAGTTATTTTCGGCCCACACTTCGATTTAATGGACAAATTGGGCCGTGGATGTGGGCGACGATTATAAAAATATCATTAACTAGCTGTTGCCCCGCGACTTCGTCCCCGTGGGTAGAAGATATAAGTTATGATTTATACCTGCCCTGATTTTTTTCACATTTTCCATTGTATCTTCGCTCCTATTAGTCGCAGCGTGATGGTTTATAGCCTAAAGCCTTCCTCGATGAATGGTCTATTCAACACAAAAAGATTTTTTTAATTTGGACCAGTAGTTCCTGAGATTAGCGCGTTCAAACAAACAAACTCTTCAGCTTTATATATATTAGTATTAGTATTAGTATAGATTTCCTAAATTGTGATATTAAATTGGAAACTGAAATATGCATGGTTTAATCTTCTCTTCTAATATATAAAATTCCGTGTCACGATGTTAGTTACCGTACTCCTCCGAAACGGTTCGAGCGATTTTTATGAAATTTTGTATTCATATAAGGTAGGTCTGAGAATAGAACAACATCTATTTTTATACCCCTAGGTGTACACTAAAAAAAATATTTTATTTTTGGAACGAAATTGTTTATTTTTTTATAATGAGCATTAAAAAATACATACAACTAGAAAAAAAATGGCAAAACAACGTTTGCTGGGTCAGCTAGTAGGTTATAATAATCGAATATAATTCCGATACCAAGAAAACTCGAATTTCGTTCTAAAAGTTACTGGAAATGTTTTGGGATACATTAAAATAACATTTTATTATGATTTAGTAGGTGTTATTCATTTAATAGAAACAATCGATTATTACACTTTGAAGTCAACCACGCCTGACAACAACGAGCGCGACGTGCCGTCCAACAAGTAACACGTACATAACAACAGTTTCTAAGAAGATCGTCAGGTTTCCGAAGTGTGGCAGTTTACATCATAACACTCGGCTGAACTGTTAGTAATTGCTACTTCCATTGCAGACACGCTGTGTTGGACTTGCGTACGGGAGTTTTGCTCTAACGTGGAATACAAGTTACGCACGCCGCTTCGCTTAGTATGTTTGACGTGATGGTGGCGAGAACTGGGAACTTGGAAGTGCATGAGGGGGGGGGGGTATAACTGTGTACATTGTGTAATATCGAAGTCGTAGAGGTTTATTTTAAGTTGATGTGAGGTGTTGCTACAGTTACTGTTCTATTTTATGTTTAAAAGTATCTTGGCTGTTTAATAAGAAACAAATGTTAAATAATGTAGGTATTATAAAACATATAAAAATTATAAAGCACTGACCTAATGCTAAACTTAGGATAAATTTCAAAGTGCAATTGAAAATCTCTTCGGAATAATATTTGCAAACAAAAAGATGCACGATCACAGTTTAATTAGCGAGAGGTTCCGTTTTATATTTCGCTGGAGAAGTATTAATTAGTGGCTGAGTGTAAATATTTTACTCGGTAGGTCTTTGCAGTCGCACTTATACCGAGAAAGCGGACTGGCGCGGGTTGGCGAGGCTGGCGGCTCCGGCGCGGGTCAAAGGTTTTAATTTACTAGTCAGAAATAATAACGCTGACGAAATCCACCTCTGAATAGTCTAGAGAGGAAATGAAGAGGTTGTACGCCCTTTTGTAATTAACTGCGGACCCTCTGGATTGTCAACGAGGACACCGGATACATTTTTAAGTTTAATTCGTATTTTATGGCCTTCTTGTGGCCAATTGAGAGAAGTAAGTACCTGCGGTGCTCTGTTTGGTAAATGATGTAACTTTTTATGAGGAATGGTTTCTGGAGAGTTTATGGGGTAAGTCGAATTATGTTTGGTTTTTAATTTTGTTAATGACCCTGTTTCTTTTACTGGAGGGGTTTGGGATATTGATTTTTCAATTATTTACTTTCTTGTAAAAGCATCAATTTTTTTTGATAGTATAAACTGTTTATTTCGGTTTCCGAATCAATTGAATGTGAGAGCGTCAAGTGTTATGCAGTTAGTATGTAGAGTAAGTTCGGCTACATTACAGTACTTGCAAGTTAAGGATCCTGGCATAGTTAAGCACAGTTAGTGAAGCCTACATCACGCCATCCGTTACTTAGCACCGAGTATGGCGATATTTAACTAACAGAAACTTCCAGTTCCGGTGGACGGCCGAGTTAATATCCGGTTCAGACCGGTTCAAACCGCTTCACTCGGGAAACTTGGATTTTTGAACTTTAAGGCGGTCGTGAGAGACCGGAGACCGGTAACCTGAACGTAATTGAACGGTTTTATTGCATTTATGATGAACGTGAGCTCTCAGAGCAGACGGCTTCTCTAATGAAAGTGCAGGAAGTATATGGAAAATGAGTAGAAGTGTGTACTATGAGGTGCAGTTTAGAAAATGTATCATATTATTGTTTATACTATATAATATTACTCACGTGTAAGCTTCATTTCCTATACTATTTTGATTTATAAACGTACAGATATCGTTTAAATTGAAACATTTCATATTTTAAATACAAACTGTACATTACCCATAGTTTTAAAGTGTTATTTGTTAAGTGCGTGGTTAACCCATTTTTGTTATTGTCAAGTGAATAACGCGGTGTTAAAAATCATGAAACCATTTAAATAAAACTACATGTAGATGGTACTGAATAAACAAATAAACGCGGTGTTATTTTACACAAAAGCCGTTGTTGTTAGTAATCTGTTAAAGGAGTTTACAATAACAAAAAATATTCACATATTTTTATTAAATGAGGCAGAAGCAATAATATATGTGCGATGAATTTTTTAGACATTCATGTTCGGTAACATCCTGACATAAATTAACATTTCAACATAAAAAT